>NW_027185698.1:23499541-23504605 GCF_028583685.1 Petaurus breviceps papuanus | reverse complement strand
GAGAGAGAGAGAGAGAGAGAGAGAGAGAGAGAGAGAGAGAGAGAGAGCTCTAAATCTGTGACACTAATATAAATGCAAATTATGTGTGTGTAAATGTGGTTGATGTAAGACAAATGGAATAACCTCTCCCCATCCAGCTGGAAAATCCTACATTTCAACTCACCAGCCTGATCACCAAGAAAATGAATTTTTTTTTATTTTGGGATTCTTTAAAGACTAGTTTTCCTTAACAGATATGTCATTAAAGTATATGAAGAGACAGTTGTCAAATGAATAAATATATTATCAATAAGCTTATAGAAAATGCTCCAGATTACTACTAATAAAAGAAATGTACCTTAAAATAACTCTGAGGTTCCACTGCATGTCCTTCAGATTAGCAAAGATGACAGAAAAAAAAGAAGATAGTAATTGTAGAAGGGACTGTGGGAGGAAAGCCACGCATATATACCATTAATGCAGAGGAAACTTGGTGCAGTGGGTACCATGCTACACCTGGATTTTAAGAAGAGCTAAGTTCAAATCCAGCCATGGACACTTAATAGTTGTATGAACGAACCTGGGCAAGTCACTTAACTGCTGCCTGTCTCAATTTCCTTTTTAGAAAAATGGGGATAGTAATAGCATTTCTCTTCCAAAGTTGTTGTGAGGTGGAAATGAAATTTTATTTGCAAAGCATTTGACAAATCTTAAAATACTACATAAATGCTAGTTATTATTTGTCTGACTATTTTGGAAAGCAATTTAGAACCCCAAAGTTACAAAGCTGGATATACCCTTAAATCCTAAAAGATCACAAGTAGGCAGATACCCCAAAGAGGTCAAATGACACAGAGAAAGAAAGTTTGTCTATCTATCTATCTATCTATCTATCTATCTATCTATCTATCTATCTATCTATCTATCTATCTATCTATCTATGTCTATCTTTCTACACAAGTATGTGTATATACTTCTTGTAGACGGGTAATAGGCTAAGTCAATGAGCTTCTAGGACAGAATATTAAAGAGATTGCTTGTTAACATCTAGGAAAGAGAAGCTATAAATACAAAGAGCCTATAAGACTTTGTCAAGAATAAATCATGCCAGATTAACTTCATTTTTTTATAGGAATACTAAACACATAGATGAGGGGAATGCTGTGGCTATAGTTAACCTAGATTTTAGTAAAACTTTTGGTAAAGTAACTCATGCTTTGAAAAAGTGTCTCACTTTTATCCTGACCCCATTCCTGATCTTCCAGAGCTCAGAATCATACCTCTGCTGCTTTATTACCCTGAAACTTCTACCAGGTCTCCTTGCCCTGGATTATCGTACAACCCTGTGGCCTGCTCATCATGTAATAAACCTTCACAAGGTCCACCCAACTTCTTTTGTTGGTGAGTTCCTTCTATGACCTCTGTTTTGCTGGGCTCTGATTGGTCAGTTTTTCTTCCTCTACCAGCTCTGTTCCTGACTTTCTCAGCTTCAAAATTTTGCCCCCATTCTTTGAACCTTCTTTCCAATCCCCTCCTCTATACTGGAGAAGTTTTTCTGGACCACCTTTTGTGCACTGTCTTCCCTCATTAGAATGTAAGCTCTTTCAGGGCAGGGACTGTTTTTGGCTTGTGTTTGTATTTCCAGAGTTTAGCACATTTCCCGGTACATAGAAAGAACTTGATTAATGTTATTAACTTTTCTTTCTACTATTCTTGTAGAAAATATGGAGAGATCTATTTTGTAAAAGAATGCAATTTGATAGATTCAGAACAGATTAAATAACTAGAGGACAAACTGTGAATAGCTCAATACCAAAGTGGCACGAAGTTATCAATGTGCTGCTCCACAAATGCCCTGTGTCATTTGACAATTTTATTAATGACTTGGATAAAAGCATAGATAGTGTGTTCATCAAATTTACCAATAATACAGAGATATAACTAGTACCCTATATAAAACAGTCAAAATTCAAAAGAATCTTGGCAGACCAGATCATTAAGCTGATTCTAATAAGATCAACTTCAGTAGCTGCAAATGTAAAGTCTTACACTTGGATGCCAAAAACAACTTACAAATATAAGATGAAAGAAGCATGGTTAGACAATAGTTGTTCTGAGAAAAATCATGGAGGTTTTAGCATACTGCCAGCTCAGTATGAATCAGTAGTATGACGTGGTAGCTGCAAAATCTAATGTGAGCTTGGTTGCATTAAAAGAGGCATATCTTCCAGGAATAGAAAGGTGATAGTCCCACTGTACTCTGTTCTCATCAGACATCATCTGAGTATCTTATTTTAAGAGAGATGTTGGTAAGATTAAAAGTACCTAGAGGACAACCAGAATGTTGAAGAGCCTTGAATTAGTATCATATGAGGATTGGCTATAGGAGCTAGTAGACATGCTTAGTCTATAGAAAAGAAGACTCAGGGGGAACTTGATAACTGAGGCCAAGTATTTGAAGAGCATTCATGAAGAGGAGGAAGGAATTGACTTGTTTTGTTTGTCCCCACAGGAGAGAACTAAGAACAATGGGTAAAAGTTTAAAAGAGGCTAATTTGGATTGGATCAGGAAAAGCTTCCTCATATGGACTGCCTAGAGAGGTGCTGGGCTCCTGAACCTTGGAGGTCTTCCAAGAAAGACTGGATGAGCACTTGCCAGGTATATTATTGTGGGATTTCTTTTCATGTAAAGTTTGGTTTCAATGAATGCTAAGGTCCTTTCCAACTCTTAAATTCTGAAATTCTGTGCCTAGAAGTTCAGAGTGAGTCAACGTTTCCACATGTAGCCAATGTGTTGACTGATTTTGCTTGATTATATTTTTTTATAAGGTAGGAGGAGGGCTTCTATTTGAAGGGAGTTGAGGGTAGCAATACAGATGCAAAGAGAAGAAAAAGAGGGTCCATAAAACATTGTAAAATGCACAGAAGAAATCAGAAGGAAGATCTAAAAGGAGTACAGAAAAGTTGGGCAGTTTTGTTACTACCATGATAAATTTTACATCCACTTAAAAAAAAACTTTACACAAGAGAAGTTCAAAGGGAGATATATATGCATGTATGTTATGCCCCTTTTGGTTCTTTGTATATTGAAATATTCATTCACCTTACTTTTTCAAGAGGCTATCAGTGAATTCTTTCAATGTCTATTTTGCCCTTCAGATCTAGAATATCAAGGCAATTTTCCTTGATAACTTCTTGAAAGATGATGTCTAGGCTCTTTTTTTGATCATGGCTTTCAGGAAGTCCAATAATTCTTAAATTATTTCTTCTGGATCTATTTTCCAGGTCAGTGGTTTTTCCAATGAGATATTTCACTTTGCATTCTATTTTTTTCATTCGTTTGGATCTGTTTTATAGTATCTTGATTTCTCATAAAGTCATTAGCTTCCATTTGCTTCAATCTGATTTTAAAGGAATTATTCTCTTCAGTGAGTTTTTGACATTCTTTTTCCATCTGGTCAATTCTGCTTTTTAAGGCATTCTTCTCCTCATTGGCTTTTTGGACCTCTTTTGCCATTTGAGTTAGTCTGTTTATTAAGGTGTTATTTTCTTCAGTCAGGCTGTTGACTCATTTTTCATTATTTTCTTGCATCATTCTCATTTCTATTCCCAATTTCTCCTCTGCTTCTCTTACTCAACTCTCAAAATCCTTCTTGAGATCCTCCATGGCTTGTGAGCATTTCATATTTTTCTTGGAGACTTTTGATGCAGGAGTTTTGACTTTATTGTCTTCTTCTGGTTCTATGTTTTGATTCTTTGCCCCCCCCCCCGCAAAAAAAAAAGATTCTATAATCTGATTGCACTCACTCTGTTTGCTCATCTTGCCAGTCAATTACTTGACTTTTGAGCTCTTTGCCATGGTAGGATTATGCTTGCAGAGTGAAGAGTGCTCTGTCCCAAATTTCTGGGGTTTTGCATATCTGTTGTCAGAGCTGTTGTCAGTGCTATGAAGAGGGTGCCCTCTCTACAGCCACCACAAGCTCTGCTACACCGGCACTCCTCACCCTGGGACTGCTACCCAAGACTGTGACCCAGATCTAAGCAAGTTGAAGCAAGAGCAATTACCTTCTGAACAGTCACTTGTTCTCCATACACTCTGTAGGCCTAGAGCTCAGGAGACAGCCACAAGGCAGTAGCTGCAACCACTGCCACCTTGGCTGCCAGGGGGCAGGGGCTGGACCATACTCTTCTCTCACCCAGTTCCAACAGAGTTCCCTACTGACATTTTACTTTTTCTTTGGGGTTTATGGGTTCAGAAGGCTGGAAACTGCCATAGCTGCAAGTGATTCACTCTCCTGAAGTCTACACTGGCCAGTCTGTACCACAGGTCTGGGCCACCCTGGGTTGGGGCTGGTGCTGCTCACTGGGTATTGTGCTCTGCTCCTCCCAGCTCATTGTGATAGACCCTTCCTACTGGCCTGCAAGGCTGCCTTCAGCGGGAGATTTGTTTCTCTATGTTACTTTGTGGGTTCTGTAGCTCTAAAATTTGCATAGAGTAATTTTTTACAGGTATTGGAGGTGGTTGGAGGGGTAGCTCAAGCAAGTTCCTGCTTTTACTCTGCCATCTTGGCTCTTCCCCAATATTCATGTTTCTTAATGGTTATGTTCATGTTGAAACAAATTATTTTAAGGTTGGTGACCATAAAGTTCTCTATTGGAAGATTAAGTGACCTCCATGAAATTGGAAAATTTTTATAATGGCACACCAATTGGCAGAGCTTCAGAGGACATCCGTTCAGTCTCTTGATTTTGGAAATGTGCACTAAGTATCTACTGAATCTAAAAATCAGTAGGCAAATAGGGTAGGGGCATAGTAGCATACCCATCCTACATGCCTGGGTAGATATGTGTTTGACTAGTGAAGAAAGAAAGAAAGAAAGAAAGAAAGAAAGAAAGAAAGAAAGAAAGAAAGAAAGAAAGAAAGAAAGAAAGAAAGAAAGAAAGAAAGAAAGAAAGAAAGAAAGAAAGAAAGAAAGAAAGAAAGAAAGAAAGAAAGAGAAAGAAAGAGGGGAGGGAGGGAGGAAGAAAGGAAGGGAGAAAGGAAGGAAGGAAGGAAGGAAGGAAGGAAGGAAGGAAGGAAGGAAG
>NW_027185698.1:23470808-23499531 GCF_028583685.1 Petaurus breviceps papuanus | reverse complement strand
AAGGAAGGAAGGAAGGAAGGAAGGAAGGAAGGAAGGAAGGAAGGAAGGAAGGAAGGAAGGAAGGAAAGAAGGAAGGAAGAGCAGATCTTTCTGTTGAAATAAATCAAGAAAGTTTATTCAGTTGCATATAGTGGTCCAAATGGAAAAAGGAAAAGAACAGTAAGTGACAAGGGTTTTAAAAAGAACAGCTGGTACTAGGGAAATGCAGTTGCTGTTTTGGAAAGAAATGTAAAACTAGTAGCAGATAAGAAGATATGGAGATGCCATGCATACTGCATGCATACAGTGATAGCTACAGCATCTTATGAAATTGAATTTCTAAGAACAAACAGTGGTTTAGCTTACAAAGTGCCTAACAGCCTGTGAAGGTTGACTAGAGGGAGGCAAAAGAAGAACATATATAAGGTCAGCATAGTTATTAGGTCCAACATTTTTGCTATTCAGTGAATTTCATTTTTTACCTCTTAGACTGATAAATATTTTATTTTATTCTTAATGATCTCTAGGAGAAAAAAATATACAGACTCCACTCTCCTATTGGGCAATATTTCCTGATAAGGATTTCCACCCAAAACCTCAATGTTTAATATACCTACTTTAACTATTTCCTACTATGATTTAGGCCCATTTCTTCTTGCTCATATCAGTTTCAGATCTGACCAGATTATGAATAGGTGTCTTGGGGGTGTATTTACATCAAACTGTGTATTTTTGTGGTAGCAAACACCTGGAAACAAAATAAGTGGGCGTTATGAATGGCTAAAACTAAATGTGGTTTATAAATGAAATAGAATATTATCAATAAGGAATGACAAATGTGAGAAATCCAGAGGAACATGGGAATTGATGCATAGAGAAGCTCAGAACTAGGAAAACAATATAAATAATGATTACAATAACATAAATGAACAGAAAATTAAAAGAAAGCAGACTACTGTCTAATTGTAACCATAAATCCTGGACGGAGAAAAGAGACAAGGGAATGCATCTCACTTCTTTCTTCAGAGAAGAAGGAGACTATGGGTTTATAATGTTATATACCCTGTCATATATGATTACTGGATCAGTTGGTTTGTTTAGCTGTTTTTCTTTGTTACAAAGGATGGCTCACTGATTGAGCAGTTGGTGGTATATCTGGAAATGATTGCAATGTCAAAACAAAAGCATCAATAAAATATTATTTTTTTAAAGAAGGTCTTGGAGTACATCAAGCTCCCCAGGCTCCCTCTCTCCACCCCCATGCTCAGTCATGACCTGAAATTCCTCTAAGTTCCAGAAACAACTAGAATTCCATATTTTCTTTGAAGAGTCTAACAGATGGGGAGTTTGGGTAGAGGTCTATGAACAAGCAGCAGGACTGTGGCTTTTCTTTGTGAATCAATCAGTCCAGAAACTAGGAGATCCAGTGAGATTATCCCAAGTGGTCTGAGAATCAATGAAATATATGGTCTTTGATTTGGAAGAGAACTTAGAAATAGTCCAGTCCTGCCAAAATTATGAATCCTACCTACAACATCCTTGACAAAAGTTCTCCCAGTCTCAGCTTGGAGACTTCTAGGGATCAAGAACTTATCACTGCTAGTCCACTTTTGCAAGCTCTAATGATTAGGAGGTTTTTTTTCTTATATTGAGTTGGAACCTTTCTGTTTGTAACTTCTGTTGGCCCTAACTCTTACAAGGCCAGGGAGAGCAAGCCCAATGATTCCACATGAAAAGCCTTCAAATATGTCGACATATCATGTTTCATCCACATTTTCTCTTTCCCTGACTAAATATCCTTTCCTTTACCTGATATCTATGTGACAAGTTTTCAAATCCTCTCACCATTTTTTGTGGCCCCCTCTGCATACCCTCTAGCTAGTTAATTCCCCTGCTAAAATGTGACTTCAAGAAACAGCCACCATGCTTCAGATATGGCCTGACCAGAGCAGAATGAAAGGAGAATGTGACCTTCTTCACCTTGGACATTCAATTAATGTAACCTCGGATCAGTTTAGTTTTTTGAAAAAAGATTAAATGAATTTCTCTTTAGTCCCATATATATAACAGTTGAGTTTTTGAATGTAAGTTTTATTCTAAATCAGTTCTAAAAACTTCCCAGATAGAACTAGTTTTCCATTAGTATAAATAATGAATCCCATGCAGTAGTCACATATACTTAAATTTAAACTATTTGAATTTATAATTATATAGAATATGCTAATTGCCGCTATTGCAATGGAAATACATATGACCCTTTCTGAGATTGATTATTTGCAGTAAACAGTACCTAACTATATTGACATTAAGATTGCTGTTCTTTAATTGGAAGTGTTCACCTTCTTTCCATTTAGGCAATGATAAAAACTCCTGACTAGCTCACTTTAGTACAAGGTTCTCCTCTGGAATTCACAGATGCCACAGAGCCATTGTCCAGGATTCAAACCAGAAGCCATAAATAGGGCTGTTCCAAACAGGCTGTAGGGCCCATTTCATTCCTAGGAGGATTTGACTGCTGTGTACATCATATTACATGGTCCCTTAATTCCCATCCCCTAGTCCCATAACCCATTTTCATTTGAAATTCTATTTATATAAATATCAAGGCAAGTGTTAAAGGGGAAAAAGAACCATTAAAAGGCAACAGGAAGTCCTAGAAGTCTGTGTGGAAGAGGCAGCACCCCCTTAAATCATAGCTACATACTGTGCTGATGGCCCTTAGTCCAATCACCTTTCCACCTATACTTTATACTTCAACAATTTTATTCATAGTACACATTTCAGTACTTCAATTAATCTATGATTGATGAAGTTTTATGTTGAGTTCTGGGTATCCAGAAAAAAAGTGATTGAAATACTGATATTAGAAACACACAAATAAAGTTAGATCTAAACAATTGGAAAAATATCAATTGCTCATTGGTAGGCCTAGCTAATATAATAAAAATGACAATTCTATCTAAGTTGATTTATTTATTCAGGCCATACCAAAATATATCAAAATATATTTTGAAGAGCTAGAAAGTATAATAACAAAATTCATCTTGAAGAACAAAAGGTCAAGAATATCAAAGGAATTAATGAAAAAAAATGCAAAGGAAGGCTGTCTGGTTGTACTAGATCTAAAACTATAATGTAAAGCAGCAATCATCAGAACTGTTTGGTACTGCCTAAGAAACAGAGTAATGCATCAGTGGAATAGGTGACTACAGTGATCTACTGTTTGATAAACACAAGGACTCCTGTTTCTGGGGAAAGAACTCACTATTTGACAAAAACTGCTTGGAAAACTGAAAGATAGTGTGGAAGAAACTGGGCATAGATCAATATCTCACACTGTATACCAAGAAAAGGTCAAAATGAATGCATGATTTCAATATAAGGGATGAAACCATAAGCAATTAGGAGGGCAAGGAATAGTTTACCTCTCAGATCTATGGAGAAGGGTAGAATTTATGTTCAAGCAAGAGATAGAAAACATTATGAAATACAAAATGGGTAATTTTGATTACATTACCTTAAAAAGTTTTTGTACAGAAGTAGAGCCAAGATGGCAGTGTAGAAGCAGGAAAATTCTGTATGCCCCCTCCATAACCACCTCAAATACCTATAAAAATTACTCGAAACAAACTTTAGGGCTACAAAGCCCACACAGTGACAAAGAGAAACAAACCTCCCACTGAAGACAGCCCAGCAGGCCTACAGAAAGGGTCCATCACAGTGTGCTGGGAGCAGAGCCCGCCCCTGCAAGTCCGTGGTTTTAGCCTCAGGGTGGCCACAATCAACCTCAGATGAATGGTTTTTGGGGGACAGTGGATCACCAGCAGCTTTGATGGTTTCCAGAATTACAAACCCATAAATGCCAAAGACAAAGTGAAAGTTCAGTGTCGACTTTGTGGGAACACGGGGTCTGGGAGTGTGGTCTGGCCTCTGCACCTGGAGAGAGAAGTGGCTGAGGTGCAGCAGCCATGCCATATGGCTGCTTTAGAGCTCCTGGCCTGAAGATTGTAGGGGGACCAAGCGACCAGTCTGAAGGGTAACCACTCTTGCTTTAACTTGCTTGAATCTGGATTGCAGTCTAGGGTGGAGGTCCTGTGGAGCATGACCAGTGCACCAAAGCCAGTGGAGGTTTTGAGAGGGCACCCAGCTCTGGCAACTGCAAAAACTCCAGCAATTTAGGGCAAAGCTCTCCTCTCTGGAAGCAGAGTTTTACTGTGGTAAAAAGTTCAAAAGTCAAATAATTGTGGCAACATGAGCAAGCAAAGGAAGCAAAGCAAGCACAGCAATTCGACTTTGGATTCAGAGGGGACAAAAAGGATCAAAGCATGGAATAGGAGGAAGACAACAAAGTTAGAACTCCTGCACCAAAAGCTTCTAAGAAAAATATGAACTGGTCACAGGCCATAGAAGATCTTTAAAAGGATTTTGAAAACCAAATAAGAGAAGTAGAGGAAAAGTTGGGAAGAAAAATGAGAATGATGCAAGAAAATAATAAAAAGAGAGTCAACAACCTGACTGAAGAAAATAACACTTTAAAAAACAGACAAACTCAAATGGCAAAAGAGGCTCAAAAAGCCAATGAGGAGAACAATGCCTTAAAAAGCCAAATTTGCCAAATGGAAAAAGAATCTCAAAAGCTCACTGAAGAGAATAATTCTTTCAGAATTAGATTGGAGAAAATGGAAGCTAGTGACTTCATGAGAAATCAAGATGCTATTAAACAGATCCAAACAAATAAAAGAATAGAAGGTAATGTGAAATATATCATTGGAAAAACCACTGACCTGGAAAATAGATCCAGGAGAGATAATTAAAAATTATTTGACTACCTGAAAGCCATTATAAAAAAAAGAACCCTGAAATCATCCTTCAAGAAATTCTCAAGGAAAATTGCCCTGGTGTTTTTGAACCAAAGGGCAAAATAGAGGTTGAAAGAATCCACTGATCACCTCTTGAAAAAGATCCCAAAAAGAAAACCCCTAGGAATATTACAGACAGGTTCCAGAACTCCCAGATCAAGGAGAAAATATTACAAGCAGCCAAGAAGAAACAATTTGAATATTGTGAAAACACAATCAGGATAACACAGGATCTGGCAGCTTCTATATTGAAGGATCAAAGGGCTTGGAATATGATATTCCAGAGGAGAAAGGAGCTGAGATTAAAACCAAGAATCACCTACCCAGCAAAACTGAGTGTCATGTTTCAGGGGAAAATATGGTCATTCAATGGAATAGAAAGCTTTCAAGCATTCTTGATGAAATAAACAGAGTTGAATAGAAAATTTGACATTCAGATGCAAGAAGCAATGAGAAGCATGAGAAGGTAAACAGGGAAAAGAAATAATAAGGAACTTATCAAAGTCAAACTATTAACATTCCTACATGGGAAAACAATAATTGTAACTTATGAAACTTTTCTCAGTATGAGAATATTTGAAGGGAATAGAAATGTGTGTGTGTGTATGCATACATATATATATATATGTCTATATAGGAAGGTATATGGGTGTATGAATACATATGTGAGTGTGTTTATATGTGTACAGGTACACATAGAGGGCACAGGACCAATTGCATAGGAAGGGATGATACTTATAGGTGAAATTGAGAGGTGAGAGAAGAATATAATGAGAGGAGATGGGGAGAGACAGAATGGGGTAAATTATCTCATATAAAAGAGGCAAGGAAAAACTGTTACAATGGAGGGGAAGAACAGGAAGGCAAAAGAGAATGAATCAACCTTACTCTCATTGAATTTGATTTAGGGAGGGAATTACATATACACTAAATAGGGTATCTCGCCATATGGGAGAGTAGGGGGGGAAGGGGATGAGAGGAAGGATGACAGAAGGGAGGGCAGGTTTGGGCAGAGGGAAGTTGGAATAACACACTTTTGAAAAGGGACAGGGTCAAAGTAGAGAATAAAACAATTGGGGGTCGGGATAGGGTTGAGGTAAATATAGTCAGTCTTTCACAATATATCCACTATGGAAATGTTTTCCGTAGCTACGCATGTGCAACCTATATTGAATTGCTCATCTTCCCAGTAAGGCTGGGTGATAACAGGGGAAGGGAAAGAATCTGGAATTCAAAGTTTTTAAATCAAATGTTTTAATTAATGTAAAATACTGATAAGAAGTTATAGATTTATATATATATATATATATACACATATATATATATATAATTTTTTTACATGCAACTAGGAAATAAGACATACAGGAATTGGGGTAAAGGGATCCATCTTGCCCTATTGGAAAGTCAGAGGGGGGAATGGGGAAAGATATAGGAGATAGAAGATTGGGGGAGGGGGTATACAGTGAGATCACTGTTTTGGGGGTGGTGGGTAGGAGGAGAGTGAAAAAATTTGTAACTCAAAATCTTGTGGAAATGAATGATGTAAACTGAAATAAACATAAAATTTAATTAAAAAAAGTTTTTGTACAAACAAAACCAATGCAACCAAGATTAGGAGGAAAGCAGAAAGCTAGGAAATAATTTTTACAGTCAGTGTTTCTGATGAAAGCTTCATTTCTCAAACATACAGAGAACACAAGTCATTCCCCAATTGATACATGGTCAAAGGATATAAATAAGCAATTTTCAAATGAAGGAATTAAAGCTATCTAAAATTATGTGAAAAATGCTCTAAATCACTGTTGATTAGAGAAATGCAAATTAAAATAATTCTGGCATACTACCTCATACCTATAGATTGACTAATATGACAGAAAATGAAAAAATGATAAATGTTGGAGAAGATGTGAGAAAAACTCTAATGCATTGTTTGTGGAGTTGTGAAGTGATACAGCCATTCTGGAGAGCAATTTGGAACTGTGCCCAAAGGGTAACCAAACTGCATTCCCTTTGATACAACAATATCACTATTATATCTGTGTCCCAAAGAGATCATAAAAAAGGACCTACAAGTACAAAAATATTTATAGCAGCTCTTTTTTGTGATGGCAAAGAATTGTAAACTGAAGGAATGCCCATCAACTGGGGAGTGGCTGAACAAGTTGTCGTATATAAATGTAATGGAATAGTATTGTGCTGTAAGAAATGATGAGCAGGAAGATTTCCGAAAAGCCTGGACTTACACGAACTGATGCTGAATGAAGTGAGCAGAGCCAGGAGAACATTGTATACAGCAAAAGCAATATTGTGCGATGATTACCTATTATCATATCTATCGACTTAGCTCTTCTCTGCAATACAGCGATCCAAGACAATTCCAATAGATTTGTGGTGGAAAATGCTAATGTTCAGAGAAAGAACTATGGAGTCTGAATACAGATCAAAGTACTATTTTCACTGTTTTTGTTTTTTTCTTCTCTGTGTTTTTCCTTTTGTTTTGATTCTTCCTTCACAACATGATTAATGTGGAAATTTGTTTAACATGATTGTACCTGTATAGCCTATATCAGATTTCTTGCTATCTTGATGAGGGGGGAGAGGAAGAAGGGGTGAAGGGTTCAAAATTTGGAACTCAAAATTTTGTAAAAATGAATGTTGAAAACCTTCTTTACATGTAATCAGAATAAAATACTATTAAGGAAAAAAGGGATTAGAAACCATGCCATGCAAGTATAAGTAGATGGAATTTTTGGATTCCTAGCCTGAAAACAAGAGAAGATGTTTTGGGAGGGTTTGTGGTATTCATTATTACTTTATTAACAATGTGGTTCACAGTTTTTCAACTAAAAAGAGGTGGTCAAGGTGGTGGTGGGGGGTCACAATGTGTGATTATCTTCAAGTGTTTGAAGAACTACTCTGTAGAAAAGCTATGACTTGTTCTGCTTGACCCCAATAGCAAAACAAAGAGCTTTGGGTAAAAGCTAAAGAAAAGCAGAATTAGGCTTTATGTGAACAAAACTTCCTCACAGACTTTTTTTTTTGGGGGGGGTTGTTGTTCAGTTATGTCTGACTAGGGTTCTCTCTCTCTCTCTTTTGCTTTTTTTGGAAGGGGGAAGGCAGGGCAATTGGGGTTAAATGAGTTGCCCAAGGTCACACAGCTAGTAACTGTTAAGTGTCTGAGGCCAAATTTGAACTCAGGTCCTCCTGACTCCTGGCCCAGTATTCTATTCACTGTGCCACCTAGCCACCCCTTGACTAGTGTCTTTTTGGCAAAGATGCTGAAGTGGTTTCCTATTTCCCTCTCTAGCTCATTTTAGAGATGAGGAAACTGATTTCTGCCTCTTTTAAGGGATAATCCCCCCAATCCCCAACTTTGTGAAACCAGGAATCAGGTATCATGAATGATCAATAGTTGACTCCCTCCTTCAGATATTAGGAGTTGAGGTAGCAAAAAGATTTGACAAAAGGAACCCTCAGAAGGAAATACCTTGCAGACTGATGCTAATATGCTAATACAATCAACAGAACGTCTCCCATTTTTGCTTCCCTGACAAATGAGATGTTTTAGGAGATCTTAAATAGAGTCTTGGAATTTAAGGGTGAAAGGGATGTCTTAGAGCTTCTAGTCAAACATCTCTGACCCTCTCCTATTCTACTTGAAAGAATGTCATTGGAAGATACTGTAGAACAAATTGAGGGTGTTGGGAATGAAGAAGAAAAGACTTAGGAGAGAAATGTCTTCAAGTATTTTGTTAGTTGGCATATAAAATACACATTAGAATTCTTTTCACTGGCCCCAGAGAGGAGAAAAAAAAATGCTTCAAATAATTATTCACAGATAAGTGATAATGCAAAGATGGCAATTAATAATGGTAATATAAATGAAAGACAGACTTAAATGGGTAATAAATATTATAAATAATGAATGTATTATAGATCAACATATCAGAAACAATAAACAATTATAAAATGTTAATAATAAGACAATGTACCAAAATCTATTAGGGAAAAGATAAGGTAATCCTTAGAGGAAAAATTGTGTGTATCAACACACAGTAACAAAAGAAGATAAAAAACTGAATGTTATGCAAACAAACCAAATTAGAAAATAACTAATGACTCCCACATATGAAAATTAAATGACATAAACAAAATCAAAGATAATCTGAAAAATCAAAGAGCTGTTAAAAGAGCAATAACATATATATATGCATATATATAGCTATTAAAAGATCAATATAATTTATAAACTACCAGCTAAGTCATTTCCCAAAAGACAAGTGGTGAAAAGGTATGAACAAACATTTTCTCAAAAGAAGAATTTCAAACAATTCAGAACAGTATGAAAAAATGCTGCAAGCTACTAATGATTAGAGACATGCAAATCAGAACCACCTTGAGATATTACCTTACACTCTGAAAATTGACAAAGATGACAAAAGTTTGGAATAGATAATGTTGGAGAAGGTGTTAAAAAATAGGCACACTAATGTATTTTTGGTGAAGCTGTGATTCAGTTCAACCATTTTGTAAATCAGTTTGGGATTGTGATAAAGTGACTAAAATGTCCATACTTTTTAACCCGGATATCCCACTAACAGGCTTATATCCAAAGGAGTCATTGATAATATCATAAACCATTAGCTAGCAATTTTAAAAAATAACTAAGAGCAAGCAAGGCATTATAATTTCTGATAACAGGAAGGCCAAGGCTGGCAGATTTTTGAGCTCAGGAGTTCTGAGCTTTAGTGTATACAATTTGGAATCTGCCCGAAGTAGGTCACCGGTTTGGTGATTCCTTGAAGGCAAGGGGCCAACAGGCTAGCTAAGAAGGATCAAACTGGTCCAGTAGGAAAAATGGAGCAGGTCAAGGTTTCATGCATCTCAGCAATGGGTTGAGATCCATACGTGGCCACTGAACTTTTAGCTTGTGTAAGATAGGGAGATCCAGTCTCAAAACAAACAAAGCCACAATCAAAAACAAAAAATAAAGAAGACCAAATTACCAAGGTCAAAAAAAAAGGAAATTCACAAGAAAGATTAGAACAAATGAATAAAATTAACCAAAAAAAATATTATACCAATGTTAAACAATTTGAAATTATTTAAGAAAAGTTACTAAGTTGTTCATACCCTATTATCCAGAGATTCCACAACTCTAGGTAGGTTATTATTAACAATGAAAGGCTTAGAGAGCAAATATGTTCAAAGCAAAATGATTTATGATAAAAGAAAACCAGCAACACAATATATCCCCCAAATTGGAGAATTATAGAAATAATTATGGCACATGGATATAACAGAATATTACTGTATTGTAAGAAATGACAAAGGAGAGACTTGGGAAGCTTAAATGAAGGGATGCACAGGCCCAGAGACCAACAATATGCACAAGGAATGCACCAAGATAAAGTCAACATTTTGAGAAAACAAACTCTGAGTTAAATACAAAGGGATAATGTTAATGATGTAATGTCAAAAATTTAAGGACCCATCCCTTCACTCAGTTAATAACTGATAAACTAACATTTTCAGGGAACATAGAGATATTTGTTCAAGTGTTGGCTGGCAAGTATTTGTTGGGTCAAAACAAAGTGTATCAATAAACGATATATTATCTAGATCAAACCCTTTATTTCACAGATGAGCTAGGTGGTGCAGTGGATAGCACTCTAGGGAAAGATCTGAGTTCAAACCCAGCCTTAGACATTCATTAGCTATATAATGTCCAACAAGTCATTTAACTTCTGTTTGTCTTAGCTTTCTCGACTGTAAAAGGAGGATACTAATAACTGCCTCGCTGGGTTGATGTGAGGATCAAATGAAATAGTATTTGTAAAGTTCTCAGTACAGTGCCTGGTACATATTAGGTACTATATAAATGCTCCTTATTATTGCTGTTATTTTGATAATTGTTATCACAAAAGTGAAGACATTTTCCCAAGGTTGCACATGAAATAATCAATAGAGGTGGGTATGAAATCTAGACCCCTTGCTTTCACTTCTTGTAGTATTTTCATCACATAATGCATAATCATGCCAATTATTAAGTTCATATTTAAATAAGCATTTTTTATAAGTGATGACATAACCTGTTTTGCAAATATCTTAAAATAAGGAATACAATATTTGGTGTAATTATCAAGTTAGTTTCAAATATTCTCTTTTTTTTCTTTTTTGGAGGGGGAAAGGCAGGGCAATTGGAGTTAAGTGACTTGCTCAAGGTCACACAGCTAGTAGGTGTTAAGTGTCTGAGGTCAGATTTGAACTCAGGTCCTCCTGACTCCAGGGCCAGTGCTCTGTTTGCTTCACCACCTAGCTGCCCCAGTTTCAAATATTCTTAACTGATAGAAAACTGTGTTAACATATTTAGAGTGATAACCATATAGGAGAAAGTGATATCTGAGGCATGAAATTCCCAATGACAGCTTTGTTTGCAGAGAGAACATGATTCCTTTGGTTTCAGGATGAAATCGGTTTTTATATGTATACTTCCATGGTTTAAATTGAACTCGGGTTCCTATCTTAAAACCAAAAACCAAAAACCAAAACCAAACATGGATGAATGACCCTTATTGTATTCTAAATTCAATTCAAAAACTGATTGATTCTAGGTTTCCATCATAGCAAGGCTCATTGAGTCCATCTTACTATCATTGCTCACAGGACTCTAATATGAAAATAAATACTGTCTTGAATATAGTAGGGGCTTAATGAATTCTTTTTTGACTATTGTCTATTCACAGTATTGTCTATTGTCAAGTCTATTGACTTGTTTACCTAATTCCAAGGATTTAGACCTGATGAACAGCCCTGCTTTTTTTTGGGCTCTGTCAAATGTAATGGGAATAAATATTTATATAGACCCTATGGTAGGTCAGGCATTGTGTTAAGCACTTTTACAAATATTATCTCATTTCATCCTCAAAATAACCTGGTGTGGTAGGTGCTATTATTATCCTCATTTTATAGTTGAGGAAATTGAGGCAAATAGAGGTTAAGTGACCTGTCTAGTGTCATACAGCTAGTATCTGGGACCATAGTTGAACTCAGAATTTCTTGTCTCTAGATCTAGAACTCATCTGATGTTGACTTCTTTGAATCTCTGAGGACTTTGGAAATAGAGTTAGTAAAGGACCTTTTTCACTGCTGTATCAACAATGCAATATTCACAAGCTTCTTCTCTAGCCATCATTTTGAGGTTTCCTTACCAGTACATGGACCCCATAGGATCTTGGAGCTTCAAGGTCAGATTTGAACCTGGATCTTCTGTTCAAATTTATTACAGCCTTCTGGAGACTGAGAAAAGAGCAAGTTATGGCATAGTGGAAAGAGTGCTGGGTTTAGAGTGATAACGTCTGAATTAGGATGCTGTGCCACTTACTAACTTTATTACCTTGGGCAGGTCATTTATGATCCTTGGGCTTCAGTTTCCTCATCTTTAAAGTCAAGAATTTGGACTAGAGGCTTTTGAATACTGGCCCCTTCTAGCTCTAAATTACTTGAGTGTAATGTATCCAATCCTAATGGGTAGGTGGAGAAAAAATATGGATTCATCAATTAAATCCATCACCACTATTCAACTAGTTATTTCAAACATGTGTCGTCTTGGTGGGTAAATCAGTAACAACATTATTACTTATCAAGGATATCCTATGAATATTAATAATAATTTGGAAAGTATCCCTTAAAGACCCTTTATAATATTAATGAAACATAGAAATTGCTGCCCTAGGGCAGTTACAGAGAGAATAACAGTTCTTTGACAAACTAGAGGACGAGAATTGATAGAAATTTACAGAGCACAAAATATCTAGGTCAAAACCCCATAGAAATCGTTGTTGAACAAGTAGGCATCATTTCATTGAATCAAAGGAAAGTCTTATAATAAAGACATGCCATTGGATTGTGTAATATTACCCAAAGTGACTTACGTCTATCTAAGAATAGTCCAACATCCAACTCTAGAATCAACAGACTCTGCATGGGTATAATAGTAATGCAATTTAAAGATCCCCCTGTATTGGCTTGGTTTGTGGATTGATTGTGTTAAAACCCAGAGCTTGTGAATCCCACTTGTGGGATGGACTTGTTAATGTAAAAAGAGAGTGCTGAACTGGGAGGAGCTGGTGATGTAAATTTAGAGAGACACAAACAAAGAGAGAGTCAGAAGAACTTTTTGGAAGCAGCATCTTGGAGGTAGAGAGAGACAGAGAGGATTGCTGAGGGCCAGTTTGAATTGTCCAGGACTTTTTAGAGCTGCCACCCAGAGCTGCCAAGGACTGAGGAGACATGGCTGTTATGCCGGTACTTTGTCTGTCTGTTTTGATGTTGTTTTGCCAGATTTGTTCATTGGTGAAAGACAGTCCTATTGTTGCAGGGGTCTGGGAACCTTTCTGTTGGTTCAGAGCTCCTGAGACTGTTCTGCAGACAGAGAGTGAATACTGTCCACTGGTGAAGGACAGTGCTGTTGTTGCAGAGGTTCTGGAACCTTGCTGTTGGTTCAGAAGCCCTGAAGAAAGATTTTCTTGTTGTATGTTTACAGAAATCCTGGAAGAGGGTTTTGCTAATGTTCTCAGGGGTCCTAGGATTGTTCTGCAGACAGAGAATGAATTAATGAAGACACTGGCAATGTATTTTGTGGCCTTGCTAAGCTTTGTCTCCCCAGGAACAAAGATTGCTGGGAACTTGCCTCAGGTCAAGATGACGAAAAGACCTCTCTTTGGGTATTAAATGCTGTGCTTAAGCTTGTTGTAATTCTGGGGTAGATTCAATTGTGATCCAAAGGTGGGGAACTTTCGACTTTTTTGTGCTCTGTGATTGACCAAATGAATGTACTTTACTTATGATTGGAAACTAATCTCCATTTGAGAAGAGGGGCTTTGTGGTTGACTAAATGAATGTACAGCCTAGGAGTGGAGTACTTAGAACAGGGTCTTTGGGATTGACTAAATGAATTATAATGTCCAGGGGTGGGGTAGTACTTAGAGATTATTGAATTACATTTGGCAAATGCTGTATTTTGAATGATGCTATATTTTGATTTTCTCTGTTCTTAATTTTTTACTGAATAAAATGGAGAGCACCTATGCTGGTATTTGAACCTTGGGAAGTTGCCTTTGCTTGACATTACAATGGGCAACATCCAACAATATGTCAGATAAATGACTGTCATGTCGATTTGTTTAGAGCACTGGAAGAGCTAGGGGT
This sequence comes from Petaurus breviceps papuanus, assembly GCF_028583685.1. Lineage (NCBI taxonomy): Eukaryota > Metazoa > Chordata > Mammalia > Diprotodontia > Petauridae > Petaurus > Petaurus breviceps. The sequence goes on along the minus strand of NW_027185698.1, from coordinate 23,485,483 downwards.
GGTAATTCAGTATTAGAGCATTGCCAATAAGTTAAAATAAGGCTTATTGCTAGGGAACCTAGACTTAGTAATCCATGCAAATTATGCAAAGAAATGAAAGAAACTATAGGCTGGCTATTAAAATTTAATGCCAAAAGAATAACTAGTAAGATATGAGGAGGTGGATGGAATTATATATCTATAAACTTGTTATCTCTTACACATTAATAGATGGCAAATCCCTGTACTGTAAGTGCAAAATATCAAATATCCTAGAGAATGTAACTGATAACATTTACTCTTGCAAGAGTGTTTTTTTTTGCAAGAGTTTTTATAGACTAAATGGCTACCTATAAATTCCCAGGCATTAAAAACATTGTTTTTAATGGATGTTGCCATATCAAATTTTCCTGATCCTCTAAACTACACAGAATGAAAAACTTTCAAAATGTAGAGACACAACAAAAGAGACCAAAATTGTGTGGGAACAGGATGGAGTTCATTTCATTCCTGTTGTCTGCCACTGGAATTGTGTTGAAGATTTTTAAAGTGACCCTATGAAACATAAACTTATATCCTGATACTCTATTTAATTACAAAATATGGTTGCCTTGTCTATTTGTACAATAGTTCACAGAACATTAAAATAAATAAATAATAATTTAGTAATGAATTGTGTTTGGACAATTTCTATCTGAACATAAGAAAATAAAAAATATATCAGAAATACCAGAAAATATAAGAAAAAGATAATAATAACAGTAGCAACAACTACACATTTATATTATGCTTTAAGGCTGACAAACTGCTTTCCTACCCTGTGATGTAGGCAATGCAAGCATTTTTTTTCACCCCATTTTAGCTTCCCCATTTGAAATACCTAGGAAGGTATCATAGCCAGGATTATAAAACAGGTCTTCTGATTCCAAGGCTAGCCTCTCAGTCTTCACAATTGCTCATTGGATGTACCAAAGAAATGCTTTGAAATTCACTGGAAGGGGCAGCCAGGTGGTGCAGTAAGAGCGATGGCCCCAGAGTCGAGAGACCTGGGACCGGTTCTGGCCTCAGATACTTAATACCCACACAAAAAAACTGGCCATGTAACCTTGAGCAGGTAACTTAACCCCAATTGCTTTAAAAAAAAAAGAAATTCACTGGAAGCTCTTGCTGTTATGATGTAAGATAAAAACACTCTTGATTTCAGTTTATAAGTCTATAAAATGAAACAGGACAGATTTCAAGGGTGGGGAACCTGTGGCCTTGAGACCACATGTGGCCCTCTAGATCCTTAAGTGCAGTCCTTTGACTGAATCCAAAATTCACAGAACAAATCCCCTTAATAGAAGGATTTGTTCTGTAAAACTTGGAGTCAGTCAAAAGACCACACCCAAGGATCTAGAAGACCTTGAGGCTGCAGGTTCTCCACCCCTGGACTAAATGATTTCTATGGTCCCATGTAACTTTAAAATCTACAATATTCCTTTAAGTTTATGAGTCTTTGGCTCAGGTTTTGGTGTCTCCTCAAGGACTAAATTGATAGTCATGGATTTATTGGATCTATGGTCTTTTCAAGGTATAGCCATATGGAAAAACCAGTGTTGTCTGCTTATATAAACTCTTTTGGTTGAGTCAAGTATAAAAGCAAAAAAACTTAAAATGTTGATGAGTAAATGTTGATGGGAACATACTTTTGGGGAGGGCCAAGGTGGGAGAGTCCCAGCGTGATTTCTTCAGTGTAGAAGCTCCCAGAACTGAGTACTGGCAGCTCTCCAGTAACAGTCTTAAACAATTGCTTGCAGAATCAAGTTAAATGATTTGTCCACAGTCAGGGTGAGGGGCAGGGCTTGAACACAGATCTTGACTCCAAGGCTGATTTCTATCCACAATATTATACTGCCTCTGTTCAAAGTAGGCCTTGAGGAATACATCACTTTTCAATTAAGTATTTTGTCATTGTTTAGGCACAGCCTGAATTAAGTGGCACCCAGTATTATGAGCCTATGTGAGGGGTTCAAAGTAGACTCAGAGAGGACTGAATGAATTGGCTTCATTTATTGCTGCCCCATTTGCATACAGACACAAGGCTCTAGATTGTGGTCACCCTTGTTGATGTGGTGACCCTTTTTTTTCCATCCTAGCCCATGATTTTCCTTCTACCCTATTCATTGATCTTACAGGGAAGTTAATGCTTTGTAAATTACACACATATACACATTTGCATAATGAGCACATACACTCAGAGGAACAAAAATGGATATGTAGGTGAGCCATACAAAAGACTGATAAGTGGATTAAGAAATTTCTAATATTCTCTCCTGGACTCCATAGCTCTCTTAATTTCTATTTCTCCATTATCTCCTCTCATTTCATGCCCACAATGTTCCCTTTCTTATTTTCTCTGTCCTATGTTCCAACTGACAATACAATATTAAATTTATGCAATACCCCTCAACTCAAATCATTTCCCGTATTATAAAGAAATCACTTTTCCCCCATTAGCTCTTGGCATAATTCAAACTAATACTTTTATTAACAATCCCATCTCTTCAATACTCTGTCTATGCAGCATCTCTTAACTACTTGCTCCCATTCCCTTTATATATTATTTAATTCCCAAAGTGAATTATTTAACTCCATAAAGCCATTTAGGATGTGAAGTGAATGAAACATGCTATTCAAAATAGAATCATATTATATTATAATATTCATACTTAAATGAAACAATCTGTGGGTTTTGCTATTATATGTATAGTCCAGAGAGAAAATGATAAGGTTATAGAACCAAGGGAAGTAATAGTGTTCAAAGATCAAATTGAAGTATGGTTAGTGTTTATTTTCCAACTGGTTTCTGTCCTACGATATGTAATCCTTTGAGCTTTAGCTTATGTTTTGTTGTCTCATCAAAGACTGGACTGGCAGTCTTGGCTTAATAAGTCCACAGTTTTTCAAGGGAGCCATATTGCAAAGCCACTGCTGTCCGTTCATGGAAACTGATTTGGTTGAGTCAAGTATGAAAAAACAAAAAGCCTAAAATGTTGATATCAGTTAATATTGGTGGGAACATTCTTTTAGGGAAGGGTGGGGATTTTCCACTTCTATTTCACTCAGGAGTGTTACAGAAACATTTGTGAGGCATTGTGGTATAGAAGGAAGAACATTGAAAATCGGAATTCTGTGTCCTTAGGAGTTGTATGAACTTGGACGTACTGCTTGAAACTTTGCTTTTCATGGAATCATGGATTTAGATCAGGAAAGGACCCCAGAGATCACCTAGTCCAATCCCCTCATTTTGGAATCAAGTCAACATGTGCCAAGTACAATGATAAGCATTAGCAATACAATGCAAGTATAAAGAGAGTACTTATAATTTAGTGAGAGAATATAATACATAAAAGGGAACTTGAAAGGTTTATGGGTGGAAGATCACCTGGCAGGATAAGATATCAGACACTGAGGTCTTTTTAATGGTGAAAAATAAAACATAGAAGGAACTTGAAAGGTGTGTGGGTGGGAGATGAAAGTGCCCTGAGTCTGGCATTGTAGCTAAAGTTTAGGTGAACTTGGCTAACTTGAATATCTTCCTTAAAATAAAGGCTCTAGGAGGAACCAGCCAATCAGAAGGAGAAACCACAAGGTCAGTGTGTGAAGTCCCGGGCTGGAGTGAACTTCCGGGATGAAGAGGTATCTGGGGCATTGTAGAGGAAGTCCAGAAGAGTGAGGAATATATCCATGGGATGAGAAAACCCCTCATTCAAACCCAGATCCTCTGACTCTGAATACAGTGGTTTTTGCTTTCATTTCATTTTTATGGCACTTTGAAATTTGCAAATCACTTTCTTCACAATAACTCTGTGAGGCGGGACAATTCTACCCATTTTTCGGATGAAAAAAGTTAACTTCTGAAAGACTGAGGAATTTTGCCATAATCACATAGCTAGGGAATATCTGAGGCAAGATTTGTACCCAACTCTTCTTGCCTACAGACTCAGCCCTCTCTCTTCTGCCATGCTGTTTCTCTACATGGAAATAGCTCTTGTCCTGATTACTCCAGAGGGTTGTTGTGAGGTTCAAATTAGAAAATGTACATGAAAACATTGCGAAATGTTTCAAGTACCATAAAATTCCAGGGTAATGATATTATTATTTTTAAAATTTTTTTTTCCTTTTCATGATTACAGACATATTTTATCTTAGTGGCCTTTTCTCACTCATTCTCCTTGGGCCTTCTAAAACTTTTGTCACCATATTGACACAATTTCCTTCTTGAAATTCTCTTTCCTTGGTTTTTGTGACATTGCCATTAGATAATTGTATGTACACCTACTTCTTTAGTTTTCCCTTTTCTAATTCTTCCAAAGTCCTTAATTTAGGCATTTCCCAAGATTCTATTTTCAGTTTAATTCAAGTAAAGTCAATCATTGGGATTTTTTTGAGTTCTTCTTAAGTGAGAGGCAATGTGGTATAATGGATAGGATAGAGAGTCAGATTCAAAGAAAAATGAGAGTTAAATACCTACCTTTGCTGACTACATGACCTGAGGCAAGTCACTAAACCTCTCAGAGCTTTGATCAATTCTCTGAGTGTGTACATTTCGGAGAAGGCGCCTACCTATGATGAACTATTTAGGAGGTACAAGAAACAAACTAGGAATTCTAGGAGAGGGAGGTGAGAATGGAGTATTGGGAAGGAATGGATTGATCTCAACCTCCCATCCTTCCCCTCTGTCTTAGAAGATGTTGCCTTTAGGTTGAGACTGTCTTAACATGCTTTCCCTAAAGATTTTAATATATAGTTTCCTCTTCCCCTGGGTCTTTCCAAAATGAGTGATTGATCATGCTTCTTCTGCAAATAGTTGGTAGGTTCTAAGAGCCTCTTTCCTTAGTTCTTCATCCTTCCTGTCCCTTTAGGCAAAAAGTCCTACTCCCCTTTGGTAACAGGTTTTTGTAATGAATTGCCTTTGCAGAGCCCATAAATTCATATTTCCCACTTTCTCAACAACTTGGTAAGGGAGACTTTCTGCCATTTTGTGTTTGTTATAGACATTCTACTTCTAAAGTTCAATAATTCAACAAATGGAATAACCCATCTTTAGTCTGAACTTTTAAACCTTTGATTCAGGTGTTTTGCTGATCTTACAGTCACAATCCATGACCAAGAGTGTTATAATAGCTATAGGGGCATCTAAAGAGATTTAACATGAAGTGACTCCAGAGCTTGGCTTCAATTTTACAGAGTGCAAGGCCATATTTTGCTCTAGCTACAGAATGATAGAGTAATATTATGGGTAGAGTGAACTATTCAGGGCAACCGGGAAAAAAAAATCACATGTGTGAATCCTATCAGAAAAGCCTTTATAGAAAAATGGAGAATACACTTTTATAGCGTATTATCATGCCTGTAAAGAACATGCTTTTCTCTTAACAACTCGTTATCAGCTGGCTTTTTTCAAAGTTTGCTTTCCAAGCTCTTCATTCAAGTCACTATGTTATGTTATGTTAGTAGAAGAGGGATGACTTTGGACTTTGGTTTCCTCATTTTTAAAGTGGAAGATTTGGAATAGATCAGAAGTGTTAAATTTGCGGGGCAAGCCATGCAAAACTCCTGAGTCTGGACCAAACGAGATTAAAATGATATTGGAAGATGTTTAACACAGTAAATAAAAATACTATACAATGTAGATAATGTTAATTAGTGATTTTCTAACTTAATAATTGGCCTGCCAAATGGACTAGAGGATCGGTAAGCTTCCTCCCAGTTCAAGCACTCTACAATGTCTGTGTCCTGAGAACTCTTACATTGAGACATTCATGCAGTCCTTAAATAAAATAGAATTGGCAAAATGAGAATTCATTTTTTGTAGATTGTTCTTTCAAGTAAATCATGATAGCTTCACAAATCAGATATGTGTGTGTGCACGTGTGCACACATGTGTGTATGTATATATACATATACATATATATTTATAGTTTTGTCTGAATATGAATGAAAAGATCCCATTTGAATTGTCTTAGTTTATTTTCTAATTTGAATTGAATGACCTGTTCAAGACCTTTCTAGATTTCTTGAAGTGATTCTAATTAGTATGAGAACCAATTAATGTTTTATTGGGTTAAATGGGAAAAGCAGCATACATTTACTAAACACTCATTAGGTTCAGAGTCCCATATCAGGAGCTGTGGGAGATATAAAATTTAGCTAAGACATGGTGTCTACTCTTAAGGAAGATAATAGCTACAGAAATAGAAGGGACCTGAGCAGACATCTTGTCAAACCCTCTCATTTTCTAGATGAAGAAACTGAGACCCAGAGAATTTAAATGAACTTCCCAAGGTCACATAACTAGTAAGTGACAGAGGGAGGATTTTAACCAAGGATCTCTTATACTCTATTAAGGGGAACTTACCTATTCAATGTGCTGGTGTCTCATAGATGTAGCACAAATCTCCAATGCAATTTTTATAGTACTCCACTATTGATTGATTAAATATTATCAGATCATAGCAATTGAAATAGACCTTCTGACAAGGAAACTGAGGCCCCAAAGTGTGAAGTGAGGTTGCCCAAGGTGACACTGGAATTAAACAGCAAAGCCAAGATTCAGAATCAACTCTCCTGCTTCCAAATCTAGATTTCTTTCTACTGTATTAGACTGTTTTCTTACTCTAAGAGCCCTTTGTATTTTATTAGTTTGGGGTCTCCAACTTTATTTTTGTGGGAAGAAGCCTTAAATACCCAGGGAAAGAAGGAGTGCCAAGAGTGTTGGAAAAGTGCTTTCCTTTCTAGGGTGGAGATTTGAGAGAACAATGAAGAAGGGGGAATGATGAAAAGGAGAATAGACCCTGGAGAAGAGATATTTAATGGTTTGGGAGAATTTATAGATAAGCCTTTACATTTCTTTTTTTGCTACTTACTACCTGTGATCTTTAGGCAACTCACTTCTCCACCCTGGACTTCAGTTCCCTTGTTTGTAAAATCAGGAGGCCTTATAGAGTATGTCTAAATCTCCTTTGAGCCCTAAATTCTAGGATCTTAGTGTCTAGAGGCTCCCTTTTATAGAGCCTGAAAGTTTCCCGATAACACCACCAAAATTGGGAATAAAAGCCACTAAATTGTTATAGCCACATGACACCCAGAAGGCAGAATTTTTTTTTCACAGTGAATGAACAAATTGACCAGATGTTTTGACATAATTCTAAGTCATCTTAATGTTAGAGGTCACTCACAAAGCCATGAAGGTATGCAGGTCACACCAATTCTGGTTTTCACAATGAAGCACTCCCTGCTTTTGAGGCACAAGACAACTCTTCCAAATTGTCTCCACAGCCATGGAAAAGTCAGCACATTCTATTCTATGTGTTCTTTGCTCCTAACTCTTTCCCCATGGACCATAACCCCCCTGCCAGCCCCTTATAAACAGTGCACAGTCAGGGCTCCAGGCTAGCCACAAAGTCTGTGTTTGTTTTAGAAAAAATGCATTAAACAGCAAAGATAGCTTCCCCCAAATGGCCAAGATCTCCACAACTGACAACAATTACGGAAAGGATACAGGGGTTGGGAAAGGAGACCACAAAAGAAAACCAGCATGGAATTTTGTAATGGAGGGAAATTACAATATGGAGAAAACTTTTTTTTTAAGTTAGCAAAGACACTAAACCTCCTGTAGTATCTTAGATTCTTAAGAATGTTTTAAGAATCTCAATGACAAGAATTCTACAAATTATGGTGAGAAAGAAGGAAATAGTGATTTGCTATGGAGCCTATTTTCTTACTATGTACGTAATAGCAGTGAATGGACAGGATTGTAACTGCAATCCAAGTTCATTAGGATCAAAATGTGTTTTCATCTTCTTTGTGAGAGGCAGAATGGTGGCCTGGACTGAAGTTACAAGCCTTGAGTTCAAGTCCTAACCTTTATGCTTATCCTCCTGGAGCCTAGATTTCTTCATTTGCAAACATGGACAATTGTACTTGTACTATGCACCTCTGAGGGTTGTTGTGAAAGCCAAACGAGCAAATGAATGTCAAAGAGCTTTGTAAAATGTAGTTTACCTCCAAACAACTCCTGTATTAAATTCACTAACAATTCCTCCCCTGCTCACCCTCAGCTCACATCATTCAGATATCTTTCTTCACTTTCTCTTCCTTCATTTTGTTCTAAGATGGAAAGATGACTCTTCTTGCTCAGGCAAACTTCCCCCTAAGGACTCTTAATCCTTTCCCCTCCTGACTCATCGTCTTCACTCACTGTTGTCTTCAAAGTCTCACTCTGTACTGGCTCCTTCCCTAACAGTCTGCAAACATGCTGCCACTGGCCTTTGAATGATTCTGCAGGAGAAAGTGAGGCTGATGACTTTGCATAACCCTGCCTCCAGCCCTATAAGTGAATCCAATTCAGTGACAAGTCAAGACATCACCCTCCTGATGTCATCATTCCTCTTTGAGAATGAAGGATGAACAACAAACGTGCCTATGTTTTCCCCATTCTTAAAACAACTCGCATTTGATCTTAACATCTTCTATTAGCTAACGTTTTGTGCCTTTCTTCCCCTCCTTGGACAAACTCCTCCAGAAAGACATTCACAATTAGTACCTCCATTTCCTCTCCTTTCACTTTCTTTTACACCTTCTAGAGATTGACTTTCGACTTTGACATTCAACATTCACATGAAACTGCCCTTTTCAAAATTCCCAACAGCTTCTTAGTTGCCAACTCTTTGTCAGTTCTATTCCTCCTTGACCTCTCTGTAGTATTTGACACTGTAGATCACCATCTCCTTTTGGATATTCAAACCTTTCTAGGTTTTTGTGATGCTACTTTCTACATAATTTCCTCTGATCTCTCCAACAATTCCTTCTCATTCTCCTTGGCTGGCAAGTTAGTTAGGTGTTCTATAAACCTCATTCCCTTCCTTCTTCCTTAAATTATTCCCCCAAGTTACTATTAGTATATGTCAGAAGTAGGGTTTGAAATCTAGGCCTTTTTGATTCTGAGGTCAGGTCTCCAGGCACTCAATTTCTTATCCAGTATTTTTTCCCAATTATGCAATACTGGGCAATGATTGTGAATTAATGTTATAAAAAGACAAGGAGAAATGACACTTGTTATTCCAGAATTGTAGTTCTATAAACACCATTTTATTTACCATATTTTAATATAAATTTCCATTCCTTTAAAAAAAAGATTTGGTAGGAAAGGAGAAGTGGCATAATAAATAGCAAGTTAGCCTTAAAGTCCGGAACTCCTGAGTAGAAGTCCCATCTCTGACAAATACTGACCATATGACTCTGCCCAAATGACTTAATTTATCATTTCCTTAGTCGGTTCTCTTAGACTGATTTATAGAATAGTGACTAAAATACACTGATGAAGGGAGTTTTGTCACCAGGAGTTCCCTATGCCAATGGAGTAATAATGATAAATACCATTAATGAAATATTTACTATATGTCAGACACTGTGCCAAGTGTTTTTTTTTTTTACAAATATTATCTCATTTAAACCTCACAACAATCCTAGGAAAAGAGCTGCTATTGTTATCCTCATTTTACAGCTAAGAACACCTGAGGGGAAACAGATTAATTGACTTGCCCAGGATTCCATAGCTAGTAAGTGTCTGAATCCAGATTTTGCACTCAGGTTTTCCTGACTCCAGGCCCAACATTCTATGTACTATACTACTTAGCTGACTAGGTGAAATCTAGAATCACAGATTCAAACAAAGGGGAAAAAAAGGTAAAACAAACTAGAAAATTTAATTTTAGATTTAATATCCCTTCGATAGCAACAAGAAAGCCATTTATTTTCATGGTAGACTTAAAACAAATATTTTTTTCTACATTGAAAGATGTGGTTGCCTTAACAGAGCCCTGGAAAGAATCCCAAAGTGAAAACCACATAATTATATTATTGTTCTTTGGGCATAAAATGATACTAGAACAGAAATAATAATCATTTGTTATAATAATAAATAGATAGTTGCAAAGCACATTTTTAATACCACTAAGCATTAAAAAGCTTTGGTGCCATTTTTCAGAAGAATGTTATAGGATATGCTATTAAATATCATCTTTACTAATTTGTATGTGTATAGTAATAGTATCTATCTTTCTGGATTAACCTATGATTTTCTCAGGAGAGGTAACTATGTGGAAAATCCTTCCCCTGATACAGGTTGGCAATCTGTTTATTACCATATTCATTATTATCTGTAACTTATTATTTTAAACAGTTGCCTAGAGCACTGAGAGGTGGTGTTATTTGCCCATGGTCACACAGACATGCCAGAAGTAATACTTGGATTCTGTTTTTTCTGACTGTAAGCTCAGCCCTTGATTCACTATGAAGGAGTAACTCTCATATACATGCATGTGGTTGTTTTAAGGACCAGATTACTGTAGCAGCAAGCACCCCAAGCGTCCTCAGGGTTTGCAGCTACCACAGGTTCTTGGATCTGCTTTGTTAAAGGAAAGCAACTCAAAATGGGTTAACAAGCTTACTTTAATCAGTCAGACATATATCGTTTACCTTGTTCAGGAGAAAAGGTCAGCACCCTGAACCTCAAAGTATACAGGCATAATTATCAAGACAGAAACATCAAGTAAACAGATTTCCAAACTGTCCAACCATTACATCCATACCCAGTCAACATCTGGATTTCCACATTCTGGGTTTTTTCAAAGCCGGGGGACTCTCAAAAACGGCTTCCCAGAATTCAGATCAAATCACAGAACACTTCTCAAAGTGAGTCCCAAAACAAAGCTACACATCAGGGCTTATATAGCCTTCTCCTGGCTCAGAGAATGTAACAACCTTATTGACCCACTGGCCAATCAAAAAGTATCTACTGAAAAACAAGCCTCCCTCCCCAGGCTTCTGCTGCACTTTAGCCTAGGGGCAGGGAAGATCTTTAAAATTTACATTCGCATTACAATTACATAATGTGCTCTGTAAACCTTAAACTGCTATATTCATGTCAGCCATTGCATATCTGTCTGTATATATTGAAATATATTATGCATATATAGCCATGTATATACATACATATGTATATATTTATTAACGACTTCCACTAAAATTCTATGTCTAAACTTGGCATGTCAGTAACCAAGTGGGCTATGGAAGGTATATAACAGAATACAGTACAAGCTCTAATCACTTGACTATAAGGTTGGACTAGATGACCTCTAAGTTAGCTTCTGGTTTAAAAAAAAAACATAGTATTTAGTTTAAGTCTTTAAAGATCTTTTGAATCCTAATTAGACAATCTAGCATATTCACCATCTCCTTGAGCTTCATAGCATTTCAAAATTGGGAAGCCTGTCTTTTACATCATCATTCTAGTCACTGATAAAATATTGATCTGCCAGGGCTAAGTAGAAAACTCTAATGTGTAGTATTAGATACTTCATACTAGATGGATTTTATTCTGTTTTGTTTGTTTTAATAGAGCAAAGAAAAAAGGTGGGTAGGCATTGTTGTTCGGTCACTTCAGTCATGTCTGACTCTTTGTGACCCCATTTGGAATTTTCTTGGCAAAGATACTGAAGTACTTTGCCTTTTCCTTTTCCCACCCATTTTACAGAGGTGGAAACTGAGACCAATATGGTTAAGTGACTTACCCAGGGTCACACAGCTAGTGTCTGAGACCAGATTTGAATTCAGGAAGATGAGTCTCCCTGCTTCTCGTGCCACCCATCTGCTCCTAGGGAGAGATATAGCAGGGAAGAAATGTGAGAGAAGAGCGATAAGCTTTCTTCTCTAAATTAGATGTGCCAGAAGTTGAGTATATGAGAATGGAGGTGAGGGAAGGGCGGGCACTGAAGGCTCCTGATTCCTATGCAGGCAGATACTATTCATAAAGCACTACTTTGACTACCATTGTTCAACCACCTATAAATCCACCTAGCTATAGTAGGATTCATTCTACTTTTATATCTTGTCCATGGAAATATTTCTGAAAGACCTTGTCAAATGGCTTGAGAAAACTCAAAGAAACATAAAGTCCAGTTATGAGGGGGGTCAGCAGTTTCACTTGTGCACCGACATCTCTACCTGATCATTTTCTCCCTCACTTCTCCCAGCACAGTAAGGGGTGCTAACACAGGCTTCTCTGCTCTTTGTGGTGCTGCATAGAGGATAGTAAGTAATGTGCTTGATCACTTACCCTTTTTTCTCAGCAAGGTTGGGTGTGTTGTGTTGTGAGTGTGACTTGCTGACACTACCGCCCTCTCTGCCACTCACTCTCACATCTTTAACCTGATTTAGTAATTTCCATTTCTTCTTGTTTCATCTCTCCCTCTAGTCAATCATTTAACAAACATTTATTAAGTGTCTATTGTGCCAGACACTGTACTCAGCCCTGGGGGTGCAAAGAAAGGCAAATGAAAATAGTTTTTGCCCTCAAGGAGCTCGTAGTCTAATGGGGAAAACAAAATGCAAGTGACTATGTCCAAACAAGAAATATAGAGGATAATTGAATATAGTCACAGAGGGAAGGCACAAGCATTAGGGGAGATAGGAAAAGACTACTTGAAAAAGGTAAAATTTTAGCTAAGACTGTAGGAAGCCACAGAAGCCAAGAAGCAGAAATGAGGAGAAAGAAAATCTATACATGGGATTCACCCAGTGAAATTGCTTTATCTTTAGACAGTGTTTTAATGTATCTTTAGATTCTGCTTGAATCTGACTGCTGTATAGCCTTACTCCCACAAAACTATGCCAGCCTCCCAACAGGCACACCGAAACTAGTTTGCCACACCATCCTCCAGCTCTGCCTTCTCCCCTCCCCCATTACACTGTCCTTCACAAAGGTTGTGGAGAATGAAGTCCTTCTGATTAACTGGGGGTTGTTTGTCCCTTCATTTGCTATAGAGAAATCATAATGACAATGCATGATTATATATATATATATGTAGCTAATATTATACTGCTTTATAGATTTGTTTGTTCAGTCATTTTTCAGTGTTGTCTGACTCTTTGTGACTCCATTTGGGGTTTTCTTGGCAAAGATACTAGAGTGGTTTGCATTTCCTTCTCTAACTCATTTTACAGATGAGGAAACTAAGGCTAACAGTATTAAATGACTTGCCCAGGGTCACATAGCTAGTAAGTATCTGAGGCTGAATTTGAACTCAGATCTTCTTGATTCTAGGTCTGGGGCTCCATGTGCTGTAGCACAAAGGAAGATGCCCAAAACATATAACTAAATATCCAGAGAATACTGGATAATCTAACCATAGAATGATTAGGTACTTAATGATGGGGGATGTGCTATGAGTATCATAGAAATCTAGTCGAAAGAAAGGTCAATGACAGTTGGTCTAGGAAAAGAAGGCTTCATGTAGGTGGTGGGACCATCTTTCCTAGGCAGGGAAACATGAACAGGAGGATGGATGGATGGTTACAATGCATATGTGAGATGCTCTGCTTAATTTACATTTCCTTTTTTAAAAGCCATTAACTTAAATTACAGGACACCTAACCGTTTTCCCAGAGTAAATCAGTGTGTTTGGAGAGCTTTTCAGGCTATTCAATTTCTTACTTTCTTCTTTCTATTTTCTGTGTTCTGGTTCCAAAGCATTTTGCCAGTTAAAATGTCCAAATAACTCTTAGAAGATAATGTAAAACTATGCTTGATAATAACATGCTACTTTTATTTTTATTTTATTTTTAATTTATGGAATGAAACAAACATTTCCACAATGCAGTACAATAAAAAAGATGATTACACATAAAACTACAAATCTACTATGCACAACTTGCTATTCCTTTAAAATATACAACAAAGTTATCATGTAACTTTTTCCCTTTTTTTCTTTCCTCTTCTCTGCTCCCCTGCACCCAGATATGGTTACCATTAGACACAAATAGGTATACACACATATGTATATATGTAAAATTATTCTATACATACTTCTTTTTATTAGTTCCTTCTCTGAATGGAGATAGCATCTTTCTTCAAATGACCTTTTTATTTCCGCTGGAGGCAATTGGAGTTAAGTAACTTGCAAAGGTCACATAGCTAGTCAAGTGTCTCCAGCCATATTTGAACTCAGGTCCTCCAGACTCCACGGTTGTTACTCTATCCACTGTGCCACCTTGCTGGCCCTTCATATAGCTTTTAAAATCAGATTTAAATAATAGGAGAGATATTAATTGTTCATAGGTAGGCAGGGCCAATATAATAAAAATGACAATTTTACCCAAACTAATTTATATATTCAATGCTGTCCAATTAGATTACCAAAAATTCATTTTACCGAATTAGAAAAAAATAATACCACTGAATAGGTCTGTTCAGCTGGAGCCTAGAATGAATGAAGGGAAGAAATAGAATAAAAAAAACTAAAAATGATTAACTTCTATATAATGCTTTTAGCTTTGTGCATCATTTTACAAATTTAGCAAACACTCTGGAGTCCCTCTCCCAGTTCATACTGGGCCAAGGTTCCCAGAGGACAACTTCTCCCCTTTGTGTCCTAGGGGTTGTGGTTTTTAGTTTTATTATTCATGAATTCCCAATGCTTTGTTTCACCTTGATTATCAGCAATTAGCTTTTAGAAAATGTGATTATCAAGGTGATAAATTAAGAATAATTGATATAAAACATTTTCCTCCCCCAAAATTGGAGTATATACTTCCTTCCCTTCGCTTCCCTTCCCTTCGCTTCCCTTCCCTTCCCTTCCCTTCCCTTCCCT
>NW_027185698.1:23422849-23470708 GCF_028583685.1 Petaurus breviceps papuanus | reverse complement strand
TCTCTCTTTCTCTGTCTCTGTCTCTCTGTCTCTCTCTCTGTCTCTCTGTCCCTCTTTCTCTGTCTCTCTCTGTCTCTGTCTCTCTGTCTCTCTCTCTGTCTTTCTCTGTCCCTCTTTCTCTGTCTCTCTCTGTCTCTGTCTCTCTGTCTCTGTCTCTGTCTCTCTGTATCTGTCTCTGTCTCTCTCTCTCTCTGTCTCTGTCTCTGTCTCTCTCTCTGTCTCTCTCTCTCTCTCTCTCTCTCTCTCTGTCTCTGTCTCTCTCTCTCTCTCTCTCTCTCTCTCTCTCTCTCTCTCTCTCTCTCTCTCTCTCTCTCTCTCTCTCTGTCTCTCTCTCTCTCTCTCTCTGTCATCCTAGAAAAATGAAGAGAGATATAGTTTAAGATCCCCAAAGGAGACTGAATAGGATCCATCAGGAAATTATTTGGGGGAACCAGAAGAAGACAGTATTGTGAAAATCAGGGGAGGAGACAGTGTTTAGAAGGAAGTAGTACTCAATGGTGTCAGATACTACGGAGATGTTAAAAAGCATAAGAACAGAGAAAAGGTAATTGGATTTAGTCTATAGTTCCTCATAACATAACATTCCCATCTCTGTGCTTTTGTACACCCTGTCTTCCATGCTTGGAACTCCCTCCCTCTTCATCTCTGCTTCCTAGAATCTCTACTTCTCTTCAAATTTCATCTCAAGAATCATCTTCTGGGACTTCCCACCAGAGATCTCTAGATAGATTTTTAATAATGGCTATTAAAAGAACACTCCACAACACTCTTTTAAGTCTATTCTGTTATTAACATTTTTTCCACCTTTTTATTAAGTCTATACAATCAACAAATCAATAAACCAGGCCCCAGTTTGAAGTGTTTGCCTGTTTTCTTTGTGTAAATGCTCACACTGAAAACTTGTTAGCTCCAACATACAACTGTTCTCTTGACTTCTATTACCCATCCCCCTTACTTATATGTAATTTTATATTTATTACTACAGGTATATCTTATTTTCCCAACTGAAATCCTTGAGGAAAGGATTAATCCTCATAAAGGAATCCCTAGCATCTAAAATGTAGTAGATACTTAATAAGTGCTTCACAAGTGCTCCATTGATTGCTTTGACTGGTGAGCATACCATATAAAGGCAGGTCCACAAAAGCCACAAGTTTAACAGACAGTACTTATTTCTTATGACTTAGGTAAAAGGAGTATAATATTGAGAATCCACAGTAGCTAGAAAATGTAACAACAAAAAAGGAAATGTCAGTTTTTGGACTTTGATGTTGAAATTGATATCAGTTCAAATTATTGTAATTTTCTCTCAGAATAGAATATTTTTTAAACTATAGTAATCTCTTTGAAGGTGTTGCTGAAAATTTTGCTCATATAGTTACCTAGTAATATGTGGTTAGAATACGTAAATGCCATCAATGACGGGGCTTCTTGATTGTCTGAGAGTGAATTCAGGATTGCAATACAGACAAATGAACTGTGACTACAGTGCCCAGTTCAGCTAGTCCCAACCCAGTGGACCTAGAAGAAGAATTCTTGTTTGAATCAATCAGAAGCATGATATTCTGGAGCCTAAAGGATCCTTGATGTCAGAATATCCAAAATCTTGTCAAGGAACCTTAAATAGACAGCACAACTTCACCCAATCTGCACAAGATAGTATTTTTTTGTAAATGCTCATTGTAAAATTCTGTATTCTTTCTCAGTTTCATTTTATTTTTCTTTGGGGATAAAACCTTTGAAAAAGACACACTGAGCCTTTATAGTGTATTGGCAGAAGGATGAAAATGAACATGTCTATTAGCTAGTTATTGCCAGGGCAGGCAGGGATGCCAGCAGTGGCAGAATAAGTTGGTATGGAAGAAGTCAGCCTGGTCTCATCTCATGTTTTTGAGGATGCCTTAAGTTCATACAGAGACCAGTCCTATAACAAGGTTAGAGAGATGGGAAAGCTGGTATATAGATCGGTAATTGTAAATGTCTTTATTGGGCATCTTTTTTTTTTAGAAAAATAAAGGTGCTCTATATCCTCATTTTCATTCTTTTGGAATCCTCCACTTTTTGAGTTATCTTGAGAATAGTCTCCTGAGTACTTTTAAAATTGTGTTGCTTCCAACATGAATTTCTTCCAGCTGCTCTTCCCAACTTTATTGTCTCCTCCTCAGAGTCATTTGGTACTGACAGTCACACCAGGAATTCATCTGAAGCCCAAACCATCCCATAGTGAATAGATCTGTCCTTTTTTCCAAGAGACAGGAATAACCAAGCATCCATTTACCTGGGGATATAGGGGAAGGAAATGTGGATTTGGGTTTAAATATATTCAAACACACTCAAAGACAAGCCAGTCAATTAAATTTATACTTAATATACTTGAAATTTTTGAAAATTTATTCACCTACTCTATAATAAAAAAAGTTCCATTCCTTATCCTTTCTAGACCTGGGATCAAACTATAGCCTTATGGCTCATTCCTATTTGTGGTGGGTATTAGTTGTTGTCTTTCATTCTTGAAGAGAAACCAAATGACATCATTGTTTTGGGGTCAAGGTACAGTTTATCCAGGTGTGGTGGATGAGACCAATATAATCTTGGAAGCTTATACCACAGGTCGGGCACAAATAGTCCATATAAATATTTAGAATGGAGATGTCTCTAAATTTGTACATCTCACAATTCCTTTGAGCTACTGCAATTCTGCTTTGCTCATAGGGCACAGTGCCTTCTTTGATTTGGGCATGCCATGCTGGGTCGTCCTGTGCCAGTGTCTCCCATGTCTCACAATCAATTCCAAAGTTCTTCAGTGAGACCAGTGTCCTTATATTGCTTCTTCTGACTTCAATTAAGCACTTCCCTTGTGTAAGTTCTCCATAAAATAGTCTTTTAAACAAACATACATGTGGCATTTGAACAACTTGGCCAACCCATTAGAGTTGAGCTCTTTGCACTAGAGTTTGAATGCTTGACAGTTCAGTTCAAGAAAGGACATCAGTTCTGGTACCTTATCCTGCCAAGTGATCTTCAAAATCTTCCTAAGACAATTCAGATGGAACCAATTCAGTTTCCTGGCACAGCACTGGTATAATGGCTAAATTTCACAGGCATACAACAATGACATCAGCACCTTGGCTTTGTAGACCTTCACTTTGTTAAGCAGTCTAATACCTCTTCTCTCCCATACTTTTCTTTGGAATCTCTCAAACACTGAGTTAGCTCTGGCAATGTATGCATCAATCTCATCATCTGTGTGTTTCCTGAAAAGCATATTGCCAAGGTAAGTGAACTTTTCCGCATCATACAAAATTTCTCTATTTGCTGTAACTGATAGTTTTCCATATGGATGGTTTGGTGCTGGTTGGTGGAAAACCATTGTTTTCTTGGCATTAATGGTTAGGCCAAAATTAGCTTAAGCAGCAGAGTTCCATCCTTTCATGCACCTCAACCTTAGGGGCTGTATTGAGTGCACAATCATTTCTGAACAAAAAGTTACACATGAACTCTCCTTCTCCTTTATTCTTGGTTTCAAGTTAAATAATTTACCATCAGTGAAGTAGCTGGCCATGATGCCATTTTCTTCCTTGTTGAAGGCATCCAGCAACATCACTGAAAACGTTATGCTAAAAAACATGGGAGCAAACACATATCCAAGCTTCACTCCATTGGTGACTGGGAAAGCATGAGAGCATTGGTGTGTATTATAAAAATAGGGAATGGACAAGTGGACTTTTTACATAGCAATCCTGTTTTGCTGCAAAAAAAAGTATTTCTGATTTATTACCAGCAAAAAAAATCATAGAACATATATGAATGTAGGAATACAAAAAGAAGGAATGAGTGATGGAAAAAATTTAAAAATTATAATTAAAGGGCAGAATCTAGAATACTTTATTTTTGTCTTGTAAGACTTTGGCTTAATCTCTATGGATATTATATATGGTACTGAATCTATAGTTCTAGAAAACAAGATCTCCATGGAAATCAAAGGAAACTAGCAGGGCCAATGAATTCTGACCTATAAATATTAAATTAGGAGTGACCCTGATGGAATAATGATGGTTAGAGATAACTATGTCAATACCATTGATGATTACTTAGTGATAAACACAGTTAAGGTCAATCTCTCCTAAAACCTTTCCTCCAACAAAACAGCCAGAAACTGATCAATTAAGTATCTTGGATAGGCCAAGAGAATCTAGGTCATTAGGTACATGAAGCACTGTATTGTAGACAGAATACTGGACTGGCATCAGGAGAGAAATGGGTTCAGATCCTGACTGAAACACAAGCTAGTTGTGTCAGTATGGACAAATCACTTAAGCTCTCTGGGTCTATCTATTTTCTCATTTGAAGGAGAAACCTCTCATTTCAAATGGCGATAATAAGTCATATTTAGAGAATTTGCATCAGTATAATAATAATAATTGTAATTACTTACAACGTAAGTGCTTACGATGTGTTGGGCACTGTGCGAAATACTTAAAAAATATTATCTCATTAAATCTTTACAATGACCCTGGGAGGTAGGTGCTATTATTAGCACCCCCACTTCCCATTTTATACTTGAGGAAACTGAGGCAAACAACAGTTGAGTGACTTTCTGAGAGTAACACAGATAGTAAGCATCTGAGGCAGATTTAAATTCAGGTCTTCCCAATTCTATGTCCAGCTCTCTGTATGCTGGGGTACCTATCAATGAAACCACAAGTTTATTCTCTAAAAAATTTTTTTGGAGGGGGTAATACAGGGCAATTAAGTGACTTGCCCAAGGTCACACAGCTAGTAAGTGTTAAATGTCTAAGGCTGGATTTGAACTTAGGTCCTCCTGACTCCAGGGATGGTGCTCTATTCACTGTGCCACCTAGGTGTCCCTAGTCTCTAAAATTTAAAAAAGTAATTGAGCAAATAAAATCCATGAAGACAGGTTTAGAAAAATAATAGGATGGGAAAAAAATTTTTTTATTAAATATGATCAATAAAATCTGATATCCAAAATACGTAGGTAACCAAGACAAATATGTAATGCCAAGGGTCCCTACTCCCCCCCAACATGCACTTTCTTACTCTTTCTATTTTATACACACACACACACACATATACACACGCATACATATGTATATGTAAGTAGACAAGTTAGGGAGTTTTCAAAAGAAAACTATTATTGGCCACATGAAAACATACTCAATCACAAATAGAAAAATGCAAATTAAAACAACTCTGTGGTTTCTCCTTAGACCACAAAAGTTGATAAAGGTTATAAAAGGCAAGAACAGTCAATGTTGGAAGGCCTATAGGAAGGCAGGCACATTGATGTAGGTGATGGCTTTGGGACATGATCTATCTGTTCTTGATATCAATTTAAAACTATGTAACAAAAGTGACTAAACTGGGGTTGGCTAAGTGGCCCCAGAGTCAGGAGGACCTGAGTTCAGTTCCTGCCTCAGATACTTAACACCCACACACACACACACACAAACTAGCCATGTAATCTTGGGCAAGTTACTTAACCGCAATTGCCCTCCAAAAAGGCAAAAAAAAAAGAAGTGACTAAACTATCTATGCTCTTTAACCTAATAATTCCACTATTGAACTTATTCCATAAGGAAGATAAAAACCAAAATATTCAGAGCTGCACTCTATGTGGGAGTGAAGAATATAAACAAGTGGGTACCTGTCAATTGAGAGATGGCTGAAAATCTCTGGTCCATGAATGCAATGGGATATTTTTGGGCAGTAAGAAGTTACAAATCTGAGAAATTCAGAAAAAACATTTATATGAACTGATGCTGAATGGCATCAGCAGAATCAAGAGAATAGTAAATACAGTGATGACTATAATAATGCAAATAAGGAGAATAAAAGAAAGTCCAACTCTGTGTAATTCAAAGACTAATGAAGATCCCAGAAGTTCCATAATAATACATATCTTTCACCTTAGGGTAGAAGGGAAACCATTAAGGTGAAATATAGCAGACATGATCAGACATGGTCACTGAACCAGATGTTTTTATTTAGCTGTTTTTCTTTATTAAAGAAGGGCTCAGTCTGGAGGCTCTATGTCAAATGACTGAAAGGTAAAGACAAAAGACTTCAATAAAATGTGTTAAATCAAAATATGTCAATAAGCTATACTTTAAAAAGAAAGAAAAATTGGACCAGTTGGTCTCTAAGACCCCTTCCATCTGTGATGCTATCATTTTCTAATATACTGTATTCCTAGAACACTGTATGAAGAGTTTTATTTTGTAAATTAAATCACATTTTAAATGTACTAGACAAATAATTAAGGAATTACTATGTGTGAATTCTTTTGGAGAATAGTGAATTGTCATCGTAGCATATCTTCACTCTAAATCCAATTCAATTTCAGTCAATAATATGATATGGAAGTCAAAAAGCTAAAGATATCTTAGACTAACTCAAGATAGGCATGGTATTTATCTCATATCTATTAGATTGGCTAATATTACAGAAAAGAAAAATGACAAATGCTGATGGGGTGTGGAAAAATTAGGACACCAATGTTGGTGAAATTGTGAACTAGTCCAACTATTCTGGATAACAATTTAGAACCATGCACAGAAGGCTCCAAAATTGTGTATACCTTTGACCCAGCAATACCATTACTACATCTGCATCCCAAAGAGATTAAAAAGGGAAAATCGTCTATTTGTACAAAAATATTTATAGCAGCTCTTATTGTAGTGGTAAAGAATTGGAAATTAAGAGGATGTCCATCAATTGGGGAATGGTGAACATGTTGTGGTATATGATTGTGATGGAGTGCTATTGTGCTTGGGGAAGCTAGATAGTATAGTGAGAGTTGGGTCAGGAAGACTCTTTTTTCTGAGTTCAAATCTGGTTTCAGACACTTACTAGCTGTGTGAACCTGGGCAAGTCACTTAACACTGTTTGCCTTAGTTTTCTCATCTGTAAAATGAACTGGAGGAAATTTAAAATGAAGAGGAAATGGCAAATCACTCTAGTATTTTTGGTAAGGAAATCCCACATGGAGTCAGACACAAGAGGAAAAAATGACTAAACAACTAAATTATTGTGGTATTAAAAAAAAAAAACCTGAGAAGATATATGGACTGATGCGAAATGAAGTCAACAGAACCAGGAGAATATTGTACACCATAGCAGCAATATTGTAATCAAGATCAACTCTAAAAGATTTAGCTACTCTGATCAAGACAATTCTAAAGGACCCATGATGAAAAATGTTATCTACCTTCAGAGAAAGAATGATGAGCTCTTAGTATAAATTGAAGCATAAATTTTTACCTTTTTAAATTTTCTTATGTGTGTGTTTTACCTTTTGCAATGTGGCAAATATGCAAATAACTTTTGCATTAGTTTACATGTATAAACAATATCATATTGGTTGCCTTTTCAAGGAGTGAGGAGGGATGGGACAGAAGGAGAGGATTTGGAATGCAAAATTTAATAAAAGGCTCTTTTTTTACATGTAACTGAGAAAGATTCAACGAAATAAACAAAAAATAGATAAAAACAACAAAAAAAGAAAGACAGGCATGGTTTCCAGTACCAGGAAGGTAGGAGTTCCTTTGTATTTTGCCCAGATCAGATCATATCTGGTATGTTGTGCCGAGCTCTGTGCACACTTCTTAGGAAGGGCTCTGATGAGCTAGAGTACATTCAGAGAAGGAAGACTGGGAAGGTGAGAGAATTGAGGCTCCATGCTGTACAAAGACTGGATTGGAGCAAATGAAAAAAGAAATGTGGGATGAAAAGTCATTTTGAACAGGTATTGGAGTAGCTCTACTCTGTCCCAGGAGATAGAACTAGAAGCAACAGACCAAAGCTGCAAAGAGGTATTTTTTTTTTCATCTTGATCTAGGAAAATGTTCCTAACAATTAGTTACCCAAAAATGGAATGGGTTTCATTAGGAGACAGTAAGTTATTCATTACTGGAATATTCAAGTGGATGGCAGTTTAGGATTATAGGTCTAGAATTGAAAGAGGCTTCAGAGACTATCTATATTCATGGGGTGGGGAACCTGTGACCTTTGTTCTGTGAAGTTTGGATTCAGTGAAAGGGCTGCACTTGAAGACTCAGAGGGCCACATGTGGCCTTGATGCCATGGGTTCCCCACCCTTGATCTAGAATAACTACTTCATTTTAATATTATTATTAGCATTCTATAGAAAAAAATTACCTTGGAAAGGTCACACAACGTACTTGTCATGTTGAAGAGGACATTTCTTTTTAGGTTTGACTTTGACTAGATGACCTTAAAAATCCCTTCCAATTCCAAGGTTCTATGATAGATGCTTCTGAAATAGCTTAGTCTTTACTTATGGGAGACTCATTGGAGCATAGGAAATGACCATCCAGATCATTTAATCCAGAGTTCTCTAATACCCTGCCTGCAAAAATTCCCAGGGTGACTGGAACCAGATTAAACTGTAATTGGGAAAATTTCAAAATAAATAAAAATATAATACAATATAGATAATGTTAATATGTGGTTTTCTAAGTCAATATGCCACAGAGATCCATTCCTATTTGAGTATGACACCATTAACTCAATACGATCCCCTCATTATATAAACAGAGAGAAAATGATGCTAAGGGACATTATATGACCTACCCAGGCAAAGAAAATAAATACTTGTGATAGTATTGGAAAACAGGTCTTCTGACTACAAATTCCATTCTCTTTCTACTCCATCATACTTCATTTATCCTCTTATCTTAGCCAAAGAAGCATCAAGGTAACTTTACTAGTAAACTTGTCAACTTCTTGATTATTTTCTTAGAGTTTTTTAACCAAGATTTCTAGCTCAGTTTTTAATATCAAGAGAAACAGATCTGTCTCTCCTTCCCCACACTCCCACCTCCAGTCATCCTGGCTCTCATCTGTTTAAAGAATGGAAATAGTTTGTGTGTCATGGCCGACCTTTCCCTTGAATAGGTCAGCCTGCTATGGAGCTGAGCTCAGCTAGTTTCCATGGATCATTAAGGCTGGATAATGATTAGCTAAATTATCCCCTCTCCAAGCCTAATGAGCTGTGAGGTGATAAGTTTGTAGTTGAGGCTAAAAGATATAAAACCATATGAAGTGTACCAGGAAAAAAATATCCCATAGAATTCTTAACATTCCCCCCAAATCGCCTTCAGTGTGAGCTCAGAGAAGCCCAGATCTCATTTAAACCCAAGAAATTTCTATCATTATCATCTTTACTAAGAAAAGAAGATTATTACAGCCTAAAATGATGTCTTATTGTGAAAACACTCGAACCTGAAAGGTCTCCCAAATGGCATAATGATAAGTGATTTTCTTCCTTGTTATCCTTCATGCTTCTCCACTCTGTTGCATTGCTATTCTTCTGGTGTTTAACCCACAATAGGTATGTTTCTGCGAAACTGAATTTATATTCAAATTTTTGCAAATCAAAATATAGTTTAAATGTAGATGGGAGGGCTTGTGATTTAAAGTAATTGTGGGATGAATGTTGTTATTGGATTGTCCACTGACATATTGCTTAAATATGAATTTTCACATCAGTTTAAAACAAGGTACACCAGGATCACTGATGTCATTTCATATAATAGATACTACCCAGAATATGTACGAAATTAGCCCTCATCTATTAGCAAAACATATCCTCCCTCATGTAGGCTGAACATGTGTATCATTAGTTGATCCACAAAATAAGCCTCTTTTTCTACTCATTTTGAAGATTAAACAGTAAAAAGTCTCCAAATCACATCTGTTTGTTTTAGGAATGTATTTTCTGCTACTTCTGCTGAATATTTTTGGATTATTTTCCCAAAATAATATTAATGTTAATTTGAAATGAGGGATAGAATGCAAATTGAAGGATTCCTAAATGTAAGAGGAGAAACTTGGTTAAATTCACATATGGGTGTAGGTAATTGGGCATTAAGCTAACTTAGAGAACTGGTTAACAATCAAGAAGATGACAATTTTCAGCTTTTTTTTAATGGAGTAGGGTTTGTCTCACTGAGTGTATGTATAATTGGGAGAGACTAAGCTAACCACTTCACACCAGGGAAAAATGTAGATGAAAATATATTTCTTTCCCAGATTGTGATATGCAGCTGGATGATCAGTCCATTGAGATAGTCCATCAGTAAATATATCTGGAAAATGAACTAAAGATAGTCAATGAACCAGACTCAAAATATAATAAGAGCAAAATGGATTTGATCACATTTGGGGAATTGTATTCTCCCCCCCCCCCAAGACTCCAAATTAACCTGACACAAAAGCCTGCTATAATCTTCTGGTCATGCTATACAGTTGTGAATGATAGAACACTGATATTCTACCAGAATCAGTTACAGCCAATCAAAATGGAATGGAAAGAAGCATGGTGGATGCATGTAGGTTACAACATAATGCCAAGAAGGAGGCTGGGTGGCCATACTATTAATGTTCCCTAGGCAGTCATGTCAGGGTATTAAAAGAATTTCTAGCACATGGGGTGTATCAACTAGGGTGGATTTAAAAAGGCCATAGACAAGAATGACACAGAATGGGAATCAGCATGGTTGTCACCAGCCTTGTTGGAGTAAGCCCCCAACATTGATGGAAACCACAGATTCATCAGTTTTAGTCATTTAAGGTTCATTCACTTTTTAGGGGGACTGTTTTTGTAAACCTGACTTTTTTGCATTATGAAGAAAGAACATTGCTAGGTCTAAACTGAGGAGAGTAATAGGAATGCTGTCTGCCTGTCTCAATTAATTTATGGATCAGGGGAAGATGCTGCTCATGTAGGTAGGATTTTCTCACTTAGTACAGCCTATTTTAATGCCCATAAGACACGTACATTCCTTAAAGAAAAATTCGTGTAGTTGTGAGAGACATTTAAATTGTAAAAGAATGCATATTATATTTAAAAAATTAAATTAGTTTGTAATAGAAATAATAAAAAGGTAAACATTTTAAGGTAATGGATGTTCAGATTGTCTTTACTCCCAAATTTATTTGCTTTGGTAACACTGGTAGGGTTCATTGAATCCGTAGGATATAGACATGCATACAAATATCTGAAGACCAATAAAGTTATTCTCAAGGGAGCTTTTGGTGGGTATTTGTTCCCTTTAAATGACTTTAACAACCACAAAGTGGATGTACAAGGAAGAAAGAAAACCAATTCACTTTATCAATAAGAGAGGACCCTTATTTGTAGCATTGCATAGAGGGAATTCAGAGCTTTCCAGCCCTCCAGGAAAATTCTTCCAGAGAACAACATTTTCCATACGTTGTAAGCAAAATTTATTTACATCATGATTTTTTTTTTTCCTAGAACTCTGTGGCATCATAGGCCTAGGTAAGCAATGCCAGCCAGGCATGACCCCTACTTTTTCTCTGCCACTAAGCCCTAAGGGTTGACTTTCTCTCATCCCATGTCAGTCATGCATTCATTCAATAAACATTTATTAAGTACCTACTGTGTGACAAGCACTGTTTGAGACCATGAAAATATATAAAAAATAAATGGAGAAAAAACCCTTCCCAAGGAGCTCATGGTCTATTGAGGAGAAAACATTATGTATACAGATAATTAAAGTCTATATGTGTGTATGTAAATAGAATTTTCAGAAGGAAGGATCTAGTAATTGGGGGAATCCAGAAGTATAGTTGAGCTGAACTTTGAAGAAAACTAGAGATGATAAGAGTCAGTAGTGGGCAGAGAATAATTTCTAGCCACAGAAACAGACTGTACAAAGACCCAGAGACAGGAAATGATTTTTTTTTTTATGGCTACAACCCATTTTCTTGGCTTTCCTTCATTCTTCCTTCCCACCCATATTTGTTTGTGAGAGAGAACACAGATCCCCCACCCTCCCTCCTATCTTCTCCTTGGAAATAGAATATTATACTTATTTTAGTATTCTTTATTTTTTATGTATATACACATATATACATATGTATAGTTACATATATACACATACATGCATACATATACACACATATATGTATAATTTCCCTACTAAGTACCACAGGGACACAGAAAAGTTAAAATAACAAATAAGGGAAAGTTGCCAAGTTTATGAAAATCATTACAGCTAATCTTGGACCTATAAGCAGCTGAACTAAATCTGAGTTTTTCTTAATTGCCTTTCTCATGATTGACTAAAGCTCTCCTTCCAAATCCTGTATTATGAGGCAGGTCTTCCATGTTCCCTTCCCCATCCTCAGCATTCCTTGTCTATAGTCCTTTTGAAAGCACTTTGTAAACCTCCAAATGTTATATAAATGTGATTTGTTGCGAGTATTATTTTTATTTCCAAGATAACTTCTTCAGAATTTACTCTTTCCCTTATGAGAATATTCTTATGAGATTATTCTAAATGACTGGGACATTTTCCCCTACTTTCATTTAAAAGTATTTATTTATTTTTAACATTTTTTTAAAAATCATTTGAATTCTAGATTCTCTCCTTCCCTACCACTTTTCCCTCACCCACTGAGAAGGCAAACAAAATGGTGTCAATTATACATGTGAAATCATTCAAAATGTATTTGTGTATTAGCCATATCACAACAGCAACAAGAAAAAAAAGCCAAATATATGAGAGAATTATACTTTGATTTGCACTTAATTCATCAGTTCTCTTTCTGGAGGTGAATAGTATTTTTTCATCCTGAGTCCTTTATAATTGTCTTAGATCACTGTATTGATCAGAGTAGCTAATTCTTTCATAGTTGATCATTATTATAACATTGCTTGTCTTGTGTATTGTCGTGGGCTGCTCAGTGTCCTACACTTAAGCATGACCAGAGACATGTATAAGAAATGACCAGGCCATGTGGGTAGTTCAAGGAAGAACCATGAACTCCATTTATTGATTGTTAGGGCAAGGTTTTTATAGAGCAATGAGACAAAGGAAGGGGACTGAAGTTTTCTTATCATTACCTTAGTCTGTTGCATCTGGGAAGTAGCACAGAATAAATAATTTGATAAGTATTTGTTCTCTAGGTGCCAGAGAGCCAGTTAACTCTTTTCATATGCAGTCACATTACAAGGGATGCTGTTGAGAGCTGGCTTCAAGGCCCCTACATCTGCACAAGAACTGACCACCTAAGAATTCAAATATTTTGGTTTGGAACATCTAAAGTCTTGGGGCAGAGCCTATTGGTGTCAGAACTCAAATACCATTCTTTTAAGTGTAAAGCATAACAAAGAACTCAGGAGCTAACTTAACAAAAAGTTGCATCTCAAAGAGGTCTTTGATATTAAAGTCCACTATTATCAAGGTAATTATCTGAGTCCTGGATCAGGCCTCTTTGGCTCCCCATGGTGTATGATGATCTCTTGGTTCTTCCCACTTCATTTTGTATCAGTTCAGACGGGTCTTATGATGTGTTTCTGAAACCACCCCCCTCATCATTTCTCATAGCACAATAGTACTCCATCAAATCATATGCTACAAAGTTTTTTAGCCATTCCCCAGTTGACGAGTTTCCCCTCAATTTCCAATTCTTTGACACTACAAAAAGAGCTGCTGTTAATATTTTTGTACCTTTACGTCCTTTTCCTTTTCTTTGATTCTTTTGGGGTACAGACCTAGTAGTGGTACTGCTGGGTCAAAGGCTATGTTACTGTGCTTTATAACCCTTTGGTCATAGTTGCAAATTGTTCTTCAAAATGGTTGAACCAGTTCACAACTGTTTATTAATGTGCCTATTTTCCTCTCATCCTTTCCAGCATTTGTCATTTCTGACAGGGGTGGGGTGATAAGGTCAGCTAGGTGATACAGTAGATAAAGCACCAGGCTTGGAGTCAGGAAGACCTGAGTTCAAATCCAGCCTCAAACACTTACTAGTTGTGTGACCCTAAGCAAGTCATTTAACCCTGTTTACCTCAGTTTTTTTTGTTTTTGTTTTTTGCTTTTTAGAGGGGGAAGGCAGGGCAATTGGCTTAAGTGACTTGTCCAAGGTCACATGGTTAGTAAGTACTAAATGTGTGAGTCCAAATTTGAACTCCACTCCTCCTGACTCCAGGGCCAGTGCTCTGTTCACTGCACCACTTAGCCACCCCCTTTGCCTCAGTTTTTCATCTATAAAGTGAGCTGGAGAAGGAAATGGCAAACTACTCCAGTATTTCCACCAAGAAAGCCCCAAATGGTGTCACAAATAGTTAGATACAACTAAACGACAAAGTGAGATGGTACCTAAGAGTTGTTTTAATTTGCCTCTCTAATCAATAGAGCACTTTTTCAAATGACTATAGATAGCTTTCATGTCTTCTGAGAACTACCTATTCATAGCCTTTGACCATTTATCAATTGGGAATGGCTCTTATTTTTGTGAATTTTACTCAGTTCCCTGTATATTTGGGAAATAAAGCCTTTATCAGAAACACTTGTAAAAAAAATTGATATTATTTCATTGTATATGATACCTTTTTAGTCAAATGTATTTTCCTGATACTCTCTTTCGATTAGGTCTATTTTTTGCTTTTGTTTTGTCTGAGATCATGATTGCCAACCCTGCCCTCTTCACTTCAGCTCAAGCATATTAGACTTTGCTCCAGCCCTTCATTTCAATTGTGTGTATCTCTTGTATACAACATATTGTTGGATTCCGGTTTCCAATCCATTTGCTATTCACTTCTGTTCTGTGGGTTAGTTCACTCTATTCACATTCACAGTTATGATCACTAACTTTGCATATCCCTCCATTCCATTTTCCTCTGTTTATCCTCTCTCTGTCTCTCTCTCTCTGTCTCTGTCTCCCTCTCTCTTTCTCTCCCTCTCTCCCCACCCCCCCTTATTATTTTGTCCCTCCTCCAAAGTATGTTTGGCTTCTAACCATATCCTCCCCCAATCCACTTTCTTCCTTATAATACTCCCCTACCTATCTCTTATCACCTTATCCCCTTATGTCCCTATTCTATAAGAGATGTCTATATCCAGTTGATATGTATGTATGTATGTGTGTATGTGTGTGTGTATTCTTCCTCCTTTGAACCAATTCCAATGAGAGTGAGGTTTGAGTATTGCCTTCCCCTCACCCCATTTCCCTTCTACTATAAAACTCTTCCTTGCACATGTCCTTTATATGACAAAATTTGTTTTATTCTACCTCTCCTTTCCCCCTCCCCCTTTCTCCCAATGGGTCCCTCTTTCTCACTCCTAAAATTTTTTTTGGAAACCATCCTAACATAATTGACTCATACCCCTGCCCTCTGTCTATACATACTTGTTTTAACAGCCCTAATGATAAAACTCTTAAGATTTACATGTGTCATCTTCCCATATAGGAATATAAATAGTTTAACTCCATTGAGTCCCTTATGATTACTCTTTCATGTTAACTTTTAAAGCTTCTTCTTGAGTTTTCTGTTTGAATGTCAGATTTTCTATTTGGCTCTGATCTTTTCATCAGAAATACTTGGAAGTCCACTATTTTATTAAATATCCATTTTTTTTCCCTCCTGAATGATTATAGTCAGTTTTGCTGGATAGGTGATTCTTAGTTGTAATCCTAGCTCCTTTGCTGTCCTGAATATCATATTCCAAGCCCTCTGCTCTTTTAATGTGGAACCCATCAAGTCATTGGGTGATTTTGACTGTGGCTCCACAATATTTGAATTGTTTATTTCTGGCTGCTTGTGATATTTTCTCCTTGATCTGGGAGCTCTGGAATTTGGCTGTAATATTCCTGGGAGTTTCCCTTTTGGGACTTCTTTCAGGCAGTGGTCCTATTTTTATTTTACCCTGTGGATCTAAAATATTGGGGCAGTTTTTTATCATTTCTTGAAATATGATATCTAGGATTCATTTTTTTTTCTTGACCATGGCTTTCATATGCCCCAATAGTTCTTAAATTATCTTTCTTCAATCTATTTCCCAGGCAAGTTGTTTTTCCAATTCTTTTATTTTTTCTTCTTTTGACTTTGTTTCATTGTTTCTTGTAATCTCATGAAGTCATTAGCATCCACTTGTCCAATTGTAGTTTTTAAGAAATCATTTTCTTCAGTGAACTCTCATATTTCTTTCTCCATTTGCTAAATTCTTCTTTCTAAGGAGTTCTTTTCTTCAGTGAATTCTTTTGCTTACTTTTACACTTAGCCTATTCTGCTTTTAAAGGAGTTTTCTTTAACAAATTTTTGTGCCTTTGTTTTTTACCATGAGGTTAATTCTATTTTTTAAGGTGAACATTTCTTCAGTATTTTGTACTTTTTTCAACCAAGCTGTTAATTCTCTTTTCATGACTTTTTTGCATCACTCATTTCTTTTCTCAATTTTTTCTTTGCCACACTTATCTTTTTTTCTTTAACTCTTCCAGGAATTCTTACTGGCCTTGGGGCTAATTAACATTTTTATTTGAGGCTTTGCTTATAGCTGTTTTGACATTGTTACCTTCTAAGTTTATGTCTTGGTCTTCCCTGTACTGTAGCAGCTTTTTATTTTTATTGTTGTTTGCTCATTTCCTATCCTTTTTCTTCACTTTGAACTTTATATTAATGTTAGACTCTGCTCAGGTTGGGGTGGGGAGGCACTGTGCCAAGTTCCAGGCTTTTTTGTGCTGCTGTTTTCAGAGCTAGTTCTAGAGTTCTACAAATTTTCAGTGCTTTGAAGGTGGTGTTATCCTAGGAGAGGTGTGGTCACCACTTTCCTGACCTACAGTTTGGTCTTTACCTAGGAAGAGTCACTGTCTCCCTGCTGCTGAAAGTACTAGTGTTCCTCCTTGAACTGTGACCATGTCCTATGCTCTCCTGAAACCACAAATGATAGCTATCCTTTTAGTCCTAGAACTGTGACTGGGTCCCTTGCTCCCTAATTCCTGATCATGAGTGCTCCTCTTTGCCCTGGAACTATGACCCAGGACTGCTTAGGGGCAACAGAGTTGCCAATCAGTGCTGCCTGTATCCAGTGCCAGCAAAGGGACCCTTCTGGGCTGAGAGCTCCCAAAACTGCTTCTGTTGATGTTGTCTTGGCTGCTTCTAAGGCCATGTGTTTCTGCTGCCTCTGGGTCTGTTCACACCCCAGAGTTAAAGACCTCTCCTATAGACCTCTTAAGTTGGCTTAGGCTGGAAAAATGTTTCTCCCTCTGACCTTTTGTTTTCTTTGCCACTCCAAAATTTTATCTGAGGCTTTATTTTAAAGTTGTTTGGAAAGGAATGTTGGGAGAATTCAGATGGGTCTTGGTCTATACTCTGCCATCTTGGCTCTGCTCCCTTCCCCTACCCTACTTTCTTTCTTTGGTAACAGGAAGAAATAAAGTGTGTCTATCTCAAGGGATCTCTCTGTCTCTGTGTCTGTCTCTGTCTCTGTCTCTCTTTCTGTAGAACTTTTAACTGAGACATTGAGCAAGGTAGGGAGAAGAAGGACTGACATAGAGAAAATGCTCATAGCATAGAAGAGAACTTAGGATTGCTTTCTTCTACCCTCCCACTTCATTTCACCTTGTAGTGGAAAGATGGCCTTGAGATACTAAAGAACTCTATAGACTGCTGGAGAACCTGAAGCACTGACTGTGTGGTTCTGTTACACAACTATAAGGTGTAACAAGGAAAGATCATAGGAATTAAAGAAAGGACTTCCTCTAGAGCATCCCCATTACTTGGGTCTAAAAGTGGTTCTGGTGATTTATATAAACTTTGAAGACAAATGACCACTCATCCTGGGTTTATAATATTTTCCTCCTTTTAATAAAACTTTCCTCTATCATATAATGACTTGTGTGCTTACTAGGGGAAGCCAGTCTCATGATATTATAAAATTATCATATTTCTGTTTTTCCCAGGTTTCCTGGATGGGGACAAAAAACCAAGAGAGAATGAGAATTTCCTAGAGTGTATCTGGGTCCAGTGTATCCTGAGAGAATCCTTGCCACACGGAAGACATCAAATCTTGACTTGGTTTCACCAAAGGTGTGTGCCGGAAGTCAGATCAAACCAGCTCCTGAGAACCAATTTAAAAATTTTCAGTGTGGGCATTAACATTTTAGAAATAGGCATGTATTAGAAATTAGGACTTGATTTATTGTTTTGTTAATTATCTAGATTTAAGAAAGTGATGGGGGAAATGTTAATAATATAGATTAAAAGTATGTTGGGTCCACATTTTTCTTTCCTGGAGAGTTGATTGTTAAAATAGTTTACTCCTACCTCTACCCCAATACCACTCCTCAGTTCCACAGATAATATTCTAGGCTCCAGGCTGGGATAATGCTTCCTTCCACCAAGGCAAAGTTCATTGACATCTAATAATTTTTTTCTGATGGAAGTTTAGTGAGAGGGGCTCCCCACCTCTTGCTTCAGATAGTGCTTCAATATTATAGGATCATAGAATTTGATTTGGAAAGGATGGTAGAGAGCTCTTCTAATCCTTTCATTTAACAAAAAGGGAAACTGAGTCCAGAAATATTAAATTCCCAGGTTGTAAGAAGTAGAGCCAAGGTATGAACCCACTTTCATGTCAGCAAATTCAGTGCTCTGGACATTGTAGCCTGATGCCCTGTCTTAGGTAATTTCTCAATAGGCATTCAACTTTATGCAACATTAGGAAAAACTTTTCTATAGGAAGTACATTAATGTATATGTGTCTGATGACAATGATTAACTCACAGCCAGAGGTGATGATTCAGCTCTAAAATTATTAAGTCATGACTATTTAATTTTAAAACAATCTTTGGTATAATGGAAAAGTAGAAGGTGCATTGAACAGTTAAACCAACTTAGAGGTTCTACCCCATATCCAGCATGTGACCTAAAACTGGATCATAGACCTGAAACTGGAAAAGGTCTTAGATTCATGTTGTCCAAGCTCCTTATTTTAAAGGAAAAGAACCCCAGTCAGATTTGCAGTGATGGCATAAGATAAAAATAATGATCAATGTGAGAGGGGCTGTAGGAAAGATAATTGTGCAATAATAGATTGTATTTAGGCAGCTAGGTAGTACCAGAGCTAGGGTAGTGGTCCTGATGTCAGGAAGGCTGAGATCAAATTCAGTCTAAGACACTTAGTAGCTGTGACCTTGGACAAGTCATTTAGTTTCTGTTTGCCTTGGTTTTCTCAAATGTAAAATGGTGATAATAAAACCACCTGTTTCCTAGGCTTTCCGTGAGGGTTGAATGATATAACATTTATAAAAAGCTTAGCACAATGCCTGGAACACAGTAGGTGCTATATAAATGCTAGTTATTATGATTATGATTAGCTATGAACTTCTTAAACTTCTAGATAATTTTTATTTATGACATAATAATAATTATAATACATGTAATTAAGCCACTAACCTGTATATACTCCTTGAGATGGTGATTTTGTATTAGGCACATATCCTAAAGAAGTCAAAGACAGGGAAAGGATCTACATATACAAAAATATTGATGAAAATGCTTTCTTGTGGGAGAAAAAAACCTGAAAGAGAAAATGAATTCCCATTAATTGGGGAATGATTGAAAAGAAACAAACCTGTTTGTATATAAATGTAATGGAATATTATTGTATATGAATAATGAATATGGAGAATCCAGGGAAACCTTGAATGACTAGGATGGCATGATGCAGAATGAAATGAGCAAAACCAGAATGATTTTAAAAATGACCAGAGTAATCTATGCCACACTGAAAGATCTCATAATTTTGATCAATTCAAGGATCACTTGCGATTTCAGTATGCTGATGGAGAAACAAAACTCCTCATTTGTTGATGGAAAGGTGGTAGACTTTAGATGCAGGATGTGGCATGCATTTTCAGTATGACTGATGTATTGATTTTTTCCCCTAAGGGTACTTCTTTGCTTTGAGAGTGACTTCTAAGGGAACTGGGGTTTAATTGAAAAATGATATCAATGTTTCAAGAACAATTCCTTCCTTCCTTCCCTCCTTCCTTCCCTCCTTCCTTCCTTCCTTCCTTCCTTCCTTCCTTCCTTCCTTCCTTCCTTCCTTCCTTCCTTCCTTCCTTCCTTCCTTCCTTCCTTCCTTCCTTCCTTCCCTTTAAATTAGATCTCCTTAGGTCAACTCCTCATTGAATACCTGGCCCTGTAACAAAGGACAAATTATACAAATAATATCACTTATCTAAGCCTCAGTTTCTTTATCTGTAAAATGAAGTAGATAAAAATACTTGCATCACCTGTATCACAGAGTGACTGTAACCTATGAACCACTAAACCACTTTAGAAATAAGATTCATTTAGGAACAGGAATAGTTCCAAGAGTTTCTTCTCCCTCACAACATAGTGAGTGAGTGATATTTTATAAGTGATAAATCTACATTAATCTTTAGAAAATTGAGACTTGCTTAAACCTTGCCTTTTTCATAGACAGAAGTGTATGTGTGGGTGGTGGTGGTGCTTGAGGTGGTTTTAGTAATCATTCCATTTTGTACCTGACCTAGAATGACCACAGGTTCATCAAGCCTGAGTCTTTCTTCCTCCCAAATTCTCTGTGCCTGTAAGCAAACACTGCCAAGTGTGCCAAATAAATATGCTGAGCCAAGTGACTGATTGCCTGAGAGGGTTGTTTTTCAAGGTGAGAAATCATCATCTCAGAGCTAGGCATAGAAAAAGAATGACTCCCAGACCCCAGCCCTCGGGATTTATTGTCCTAATCACCACCACAAAGTACTGTCTGTTTGGAATTATCTCTTGGAAAAGGGGCCAGAGGATTCTTCCTATGGCCTAAATCCAGGGGGTGGTGCTCAAGGCGATTGGGTAGATTTTCTAATGAAATTGGAAAAAGTAAATTCTCAAAAAAATACCATCTTCAAAGCAAATGAGTTATAGCTAATGTAGGAAGGCTTGTAGAGAGATTTAGAGCTGGAAGGGACCTTGGAGATCTTCTAAAACAACCCCCTCATTTCACAGCAGATAAAGCCGACACTGGTGCTCAGGGTCACACAATCACTAAGGTACCAGGCTGGGTCTGATTCTTTCCAATATACCAAACAACCACTAGCAATGCAAAATTTCCAGAACCCAATCAAAATGGAGAAAGGATGCCATTATCCATTTAACTCCAATGCCTGCCTTTTGTAGATTATTCATGGTAAAGCAGTTGGTCCTTGACATTTTGTTCCTCCTGGGTAATTGTCTCTTATGATATTTTTATTTGTATAGGTATCATGTTTTTCAAAGAGCTTTTATTGAAATTATCTTGTGTGCTGGAGAGGGAATGGTATTCTCCCTTTCCCTACCTCAGCTAATTTCCAGAAGGAAGTCACAACGTGTGAAGGACTATAAAGGAGGTGATAGTTTTTCTATAACCCTCTCAAGAGTGTGTACAGAAGTTCTTTAAGGATAATCCTTTAGGATTATAGATTTTGACCTTGGGTTGAGGACAACTGATATCACAAAGGAATTATCATATGACCCCTTCCCCCACTCCCCCAAGGAGAACACTTTGGGGCCATAAGTAGGAGAAAACAGGCCTGGGCAGCAGTTTAGGAGTCTGGGCATTTGAATTGGGGATAGATGTAGAAGGCAGTCACTGTTTGAGTAAAGACTTGTGGGACAAGAGTGACATCCAGTTATATCCCTCTAACCTTTGAATGTGGAAAGAGAGGAGGAGGAGAAAGAACCATCTGGCTAGAGATAGTTTACCCATCCCCCTCATTCTATTTGCCTTAAAGCATGAATTCTTTTTGCTTTTTTTGGAGGGGGGAAGGTAGGGCAATTGGGGTTAAGTGACTTGCCCAAGGTCACATGGCTAATAAGTGTTAAGTGACTAAGGCCGGATTTGAACTCAGGTCCTCCTGACCCTGGTGCTCTATTCACTGAGCCACCTAGCTGCCCCTAAAGCATAAATTCTTAACCTGGGCTCCATAACTTGTTTTAAAAAAATATTTTGACAGAGGACAAAGAGACACTGAGAGATACACAGGGAGAGACAGAGAGACAGGAAGATGTGTTACACCTTCCTAACATCGTAACACCAAATGTTAGGATGATTGGATGAGGTGCCCTTTTAGTTTTTAGCAGTCTCAGTAATTGCCCACTTGATGAATGAATGTTACTTTTTGCACAACCTTTGGCTGAGTGGGACTGAATGAAGGACAGGGCCTGGAACGTGTGAGGTGGATTAGGATCTTTTTGTATTAACATGGCTCATGTTCTTTTTACCACTCTGATTACATTTACAGTGGCTAGTATGGAGGGGCAGTAAGTCAGGTTATTTGACTGGGAGACATAAACATGTCCATAGACAGAAGAGTGGCAATAGACCACTCATTCAGGGGTGGAGCCAAGGATTGATTGGCAACCACTTGCCCTGAGATACTGTCATAGAAACAACCAGGTTTCTACCCAGTCAGGAGGGTAGCCATTAACCAGACGATTCTCATCACCTTAAGAAGCAGGAAGGGAAAACATCTGGGAACAAGTTCATTGCTCTGAACAGGTCTCAGGTGGAAGTTGGGTCAAAGAGTATTGACTTGCAAACTGAGTGGATTGCTCAGACCAACTGCTGAATGCAAGGTCCTCAGGGTGTCTGGTCTCTCTGTCCTCGGAAGCTACCCATGGTTAAGCGATGGCACAAGAAGGTAGAATCTCCTTTCTCAATACTGTTGGCAGATTCTTTCCTCCTGGCTCTGCAATGGTCATCTTTTCCTTGAGGTCAGGAAAAGCCACAGACCCATGCCTCTGATCCTCTGGCATGGGAACAAAATCTGAGGAGGTTTTCCATGGGGTGTTAGTGTCGCCTGCTTACAGCTCTATCCCTTCACAAAGTGCAGTAGGCAGGATTTCTGTTATTACCCTTTCCACCTTCATTAGGAAGATTTGTGTCTTCCTATCACCATCACTTGGAAAGTCACATAGCTGGGTGGAAAGGTGGTGTGGCCATGCCCCTCACCACAACTTACTATAATTATAAGAATTTTATGAATGAAGTTAATCAAGTGTTAGTTTTTTTTTCAGCTACAAAATATAAGGAACAAATAGATGAAATGGAAAATGAGGAATTTGAATCAGATGATATCAAGTCTAAAAATATAGTCTTGGGGCACCAAAAAAAAAAAACCCAAATGATGGGGCAGATTTGTATCCCATATCTAAAAAATTATAGATTTAGCTCAATGAATTAAATCACCCCATGATTTTGGAATAGAATAGCTCTAGTAAAGTTCTCTTTTCTGTAGCTGTAAGGGTAGCCAGAACCTGCCCCTCTCCAAGAGACCTCCACCCCAGGGATTATCTGAACCACCAGAGAATGGGAGAACAAAAAACAATTATCTTTATAGTCCCATCAAGCCACCTGAAAAAACTTAGCCATTGTTACTCCTCCAATACCTGTAGGCCCAATCAGCTTTGAGGACTAATCAGGATAAAAAAACTCCTGTCCAGATGAATAAATACATTTAAGGCAACCAGTTATAGAACAAGGTACTTAAGGTACTCCACTTCAGTTTTGACACAAAATAAATTAAGAGTTTATCAGTTCTGAGAAACTCCCCACCCAGTGGCATGACTCCATTCACAAGTTCCTTTCTTCCCTCAAGTTATTTTCTTTGGCCCAACTCATGAACTAATTCAAAATGTCTCCCAATTTCATACTAACTCTGTGGCTTCATGCAAATCACTTTTCCTCTCTGGGACTTATTTCCTGAACTCTAAACTGAGAAGGTTAAACTATTTCTCACATCTTAGAGTTCTCTAAAAGTGGAATGGATTGCTTCAGGAAATAGTGGGTTCTCCTTATTAGATGTCTTCAGGGAAAGACTGGATGACCACAAATCAGGTATGTTGTAAATAAAGAGGATTCATTTCAGTGTATGGGTCCAACTATATGCTTAGGGAGGGCCTTTCTAGGTCTGGGATTCTGTGTTTCTGTTACTATATGATCTTATGATTTCTCCCTCCATCCCTTCCCCAAACCAATTTAAGGATGTGAAATCTATCACCAGATGTTATGGCATACTTCAGCTAAGCAGCTGTGTGGGCCCTGAGTGTCTATAAGAAAGACTTGAATAGGAAGAAAAACATCCACATATCCCCCTGAAGATATATGACTCCTCTCCTGTTTTCAGAAAGCAAATATTTATGTTGTTTGGTTGTGCTTCCCATTTGTAAGTCAACAAGTGAGGCTGCCTGGGTATAGGATAGGAGTGTTTTTGGATTGTGATACACTCCCTCTCTCTGTTTCTATCTGTCTCTTTCTCTTTTCTCTCACTGTTGCTCTCACTCTCATATCCTCCAATGCACTTCTAGATGCTTTTCCTTTTTAGTTATTCTCTTTGTCTCTCAGGTCCATCTTTTTTCCTTGCCATCCAGAGTCAGGGATAAATGTATGCCCATTGACTAGTTGTCCTTTGAACTCTCCTATGTGAGGGAGCTACTGCTCTCAGTTTTCTCTCATGAAAAAGTCCATAGGGCTTTTCAGCTCATGAATAATACTTACGATGGTCCACGTGGGAGAGGGCAAAGATCTATAGTTGAGGGAGAACTATTTAGTCAATGCTTACAATTAATCATTTCCACTCCCCAATGCAAACTTAATGATAATTCCCAAATGATTATTTGTCTCTGTGCCCCAAAGGATGCATTTTGCCTAACAGTTCAAAATTCTGGAAAATAAAATAATTTAATAAATGTAAAAAAAAGAGGTTATTATCCAGATGGTAGTCTTTTAGATTGTGAACTCCTTAAGGGCAGGGGCTGTCTTTTTCCCCCTTTTGGTACAACTAGTGCTTAGCATAACACCTGACACATAGTAGGTGTTTAACAAATGTTTATTCATTGATTGGGATGTAATTAGAGGCTTTACTTCATCAATTTGGTGAATTCCCTAACACACATGATAAGCCTTTAGGATCTTGGGGTCTTTAGGAACTAATAGGTACCTTCTCCCAGAAAAAGTGGGCATTTCTGTTGGTATCTTGTTGAGAAGACAGGGAGAGGTTCCTTTTGTTCAGTTTCAGGGCCTGAGGTTGCCCCCAAGACAACTGGCTAGGACTGTAGGGGAAGGATTCTTATTGGATGAGCTTCCCCTCTCCCCTGTCTACTGAAGGTGATAGATATGCTGGTCACTTTGCCTTTTTCACCCTTTCCATATTGAAGGAATATAGCAGTGAACATCAGAGTGGTCCTGTTGCCGGGAGAAGGTTGTGCATGGTCATATCTCCTATCTCTTAGAGCTGAGAATTTCTCCTTTGGGGCAGAAACACAAGAGAGCTATATATGCTGGACTATAGCTTTAGTTTTCTCATCAGTCTAACCTGAAAAGAGAGTACCTGACTTTCCTCGGTCAAAAAATGGTAACATCCAAAGTAATGAGAGATTTCCTGAAGAAAAGCACTTAGCCACATGGCCTGAGAGCAGAATTGGTGTACAATGGTTCGGAACCCCAACCTCCTGTGTCAAAGAGTGGGGATCCCAAGAGGGGGGCTCATGGCCAAGGTTCCTGAACCTCAACTTCATGTGTAGAAAAGATACATGTTTTAGGCAGCATGTTATCCATCTAGAGAAGTGAGATTGGCTCCTTGGGAGAGAGAAGGGAATTTTCTGGGGAGTTTGATCCAATGTAAAATTAGGGGGTTGGACTTAGATGACCTCTAGAGGCCCTTCCAGCTCTAAATCTATCATTATGTGGTCTAGTCCTTACTACATGGTTAGCTCATTAGGGTACTTTGTACTTGTAAGCCCGTGAGTGATTATTATTATTATTTTATGAGGAGAGGAAGAGTTGTGCCATGGTGGACAGGAGCAGACACCCTGTCTTGTTCAGTTCATCATTATAAATCAATACTTCTTAAGTTATTCTATGGAGATAGTTTTTTTTTCCTAGGTATAGAGCTGACCTGGAGACAGGGTTTCCTGTCTTTGCCTTTGGAAGTGGTTACTAGTTTTTTTTTGTTTTTTTTCACAAGCATCAGTCTTCCTAGAAATTCTCAGTAGGGCTACTCTGAATCCTTACTTATCAACTCCAGACTTCCTAATTTCCTGGTGGAGAAGAAAACAGAAGAATCAAGTGTATTCCTAACCTGCTTGAAACAAAGCCTGCCTTACCTTCTGGGGAGGGCAGAACTTCTGACCTCACCTGCTGGGGGGGAGCAGAGACTAGAGAGGCAATCTTTAACCCGGGGTAACATTTCATTTAGTGCTACTTAAAGGACCCCAAATTCATTGCAAAGGAGTAATCTGACCACACCTGGATGGATTATCATTCATTCAGTAGCTTTCAAGATAGTTTAGGAAAGATATAAGCTCAGAGGCTACTGTTTTAGACTAATGCAGGGGTGGGAACCTTCAGGCTCAAGGCTACTTTTGACCCTCTAGGTCCTCAAGTGTGGCCCTTTGACCGAATCCAAACTTCACAGAACAAATCCTTTTATTAGGGGGATTTGTTCTGTGAAGTTTCGCTTCAATCAAAGGGTGGCACTTGAGGACCTAGAGGGAAACATGTAGCCTTGAGGCTACAGGTTCCCCACCCCTGGACTAGTGAATTGACGACCTAGACAAAGTGGAGAAAATTTATAAATGTTTGAATATCAGTCCAGCTAAACAGGAAGTCTCCTTAAGCCTGAGAGACTTCCAATGTGCTCAATATAAACCAATAAAATCCCTGAAATTTATACCTTATTTTTCCCCCTTCTGCCAACATTTTGAACCTTGATGGGATCTATGTCTTTTCTTCAGTTGATTGCACTGTCCTATTACTGTTGACTTTAAAATATTCTCACAGCTTAAACAAACCACTGATGTAATATGCAGCACCTGCAAATATTGTGAAATATTAGCAGTGGCGGTAATGAAAATTGACTGCAAGCGTAATAACAACAGGTGAAATTATTCATAGGCTGCTCTCACGGCAAACTTAAGATGTAAACTCAATGATCATAAATGAAATAAGTCCACTGCAAATATGAAAATATCCTGAACTGCTAAAGTAATAAAAGCAAATATAATAAATCTTTTCTGCAAATGTAATAAGGCCCCTAACTGCAAATGTAATAAAACCTATCAACATCTGCAATGGATGTGGAACATATTATATAGCTTTACAAAGAATTATACCCCCTGCTGGTTCTGGACTCCACAATGCCATGCTTTGTCTTTCTGCGGTGAGGCCAGTGCTAGCTGACTTTTTGGTTTCCTCGATATGTATTAAGAATGACAGTGTGTTAATGCAACCAGGTTTGAGGTGAAAGTGAAATTCTAAATCCAGATGTGCTCTTTGGTCATTTTGCTAGGCGTGCAAAGAGGAGGTGGTTCTCTCAGCCCTAACTGAAATACTAGAAAGGTAAACATCAAGGGTGAAGGACTGTTGGGCTGTTGAATGAATAACCTGTTTAGGACCTGCTTAGGGGGCTTATAACAGGGTAGTCAATCACTCAGTCACGGGAGGGAATGGAGCTCTGGGGAAGGAGAGAAGGCAGCTTGTTGATGCCATGAATCTTAGGAGTATTTTGTCTGGGGTAGCTCCTTATTGTTTTGGGGTAGCTCCTTATTGTTTTGGGGTAGCTCCTTTGAGTCTCCAATGAAGACACCATATAGGTCAGAGTTATGAACACAGAGGCTGCATCGAGACCAGTCTCGAGTGCAGATTGAAGCAGATTAAAACATGATTGGGAAATATCAAACAAAATTAATTAAAACACAATAGGACATGGATACTACTAATATGTGGTTTTCTAAATCAATACGTGATCCATAGAGATCTGTTTCTATTTGAGTTTGACACCAGTAATGTAGACCACTGCAAGGCTATCTCTTCTGTCTGGTCAAGTCCTCCTTGATTTATCTACCTATGAACAGCTCAGATAATGTCACTCACCCTTTGGAACACATTCAAATACTTCCCTGTAGTCTACTGAATAAAGTCCAGATGCCTTTCTTAATATTAAAATCTGTCCAGTATCTGAGTGCAACTTACTTCTCCAGTCTTACGTTATAGTAGTCCTTCACCTAAGCTATGTTCCAATGGACTGATAATTCCCTGAACATGTCCTTTGAATTTTCCACCTGACTGAGTACTCATCTCATTACCTATGCCCTGAAGGCCCTTCCCAAATGCTACTATTTCTATAAGCTTTCCCTAATGTCCCAGTCAGAAGCAATCTCTTCTTACGATTCTTTACGGAACTTTACTGGGATCTCTACTTTGTACTTATCTGATAATGCAGAACTAATTTTCTTCTCTTACATATAAACTCCTTCAAAGAAGGATCTCTGTTTTATTCCACCTTTGCATTCCCACACAGCACCCGGCATTATACTTTGTATAAATTAGGATCTTAAAAAATTATTTTTCCTTAGGGAGGCCAGGTAACACAGCAAGTAAGAGCACCGGCTCCAGTGTAGGGACAACCTGGGGATCGAATCCGGGCTCAGACACTTAGCACCCACCCAGAAACACCTGGCCATGTAACCTTGAGCAAGTTACTTAACCCCAATTGCTTAGGGGCGGCCAGGTGGCTCAGCGAGTAAGAGGACCAGCTCCAGTGTTGGGATGACCTGGGGATCAAATCCGGGCTCAGACACTCAGCACCACACCCAGAAATAACTGGCCATGTAACCTTGAGCAAGTTGCTTAACCCCGATTGCTTAAAGAAAAAAAAAATATTTTCCAATTGAATTATGCTCTTAGTGTAATCTATTTTGAATTGCATAATAATAGCCTTTATACAGTGCTTTAAGTTTTGCCCAGTGCTTTACAAATATTTTCTCATTTGGTCCTCACAATGACTCTGGGAAGTGCTATTATTATCCCCATTTTACAGATAAGAAAATTGAGGCTGAGGGAGGTTAAGTGATTTGCCCAAGGTCCTACAGCTAGTATGTATTTGAGGCAGAATTAAAATTAGGTCTTCTTGACTTCAAGTTCTACTCACTGAGATAGCTAACTGCTCTAAATTGTATTTCTTTTTGTGAGTAAGAGTCTCATTACTGAGCAAGGGTATTGGGTTATATGATTCTTGAGTGCAGCAAATTTGTCTATAGACTGTTAACTCTTGGAGGGAAGAGAT
Source organism: Petaurus breviceps papuanus (assembly GCF_028583685.1). NCBI lineage: Eukaryota > Metazoa > Chordata > Mammalia > Diprotodontia > Petauridae > Petaurus > Petaurus breviceps. Next base: position 23,441,785 of record NW_027185698.1, on the reverse strand, counting down.
TATTTGAATTTTATCTTTGTAAATAATTCCAGGGACTAGCACAGTGCCTAGTACTAAATAGAGGAACTTTAATTTTGTTCTAGAGACTATAGGGAATTATGAGAATTTATTGAGTTGGATAGTAACGGGGTTAGTTTTGTACTTTTGGAAAATCATTTGGACAGCTATATGGAAGATGGATTGGTGAAAGGAGAAACTAGAAGCAGGGCAACCTATTCTGAAGGCTGTTGTAGTAATGTAGGTGAAAGGTGATGCAGGCCTGAGCATGGGGTCCATGTTGAGGTTCACATCTGGATCCCTGAACAATTTTCACTATAATAACATCATTGTAAAGAAAACTAAGAAAGACTTCAACACTCTGGTCAATGCAGTGACCAACCACAATCCCAGAAGACTGTGGAGGAAACATATTAGCTGCCTTCTGAGAGAAGAGTGATGAACCCAAGGTGCTGAATGAATAATACATTTTCAGACATGGCCAGTGTGGGGATTTGCTTTGCTTGATGATGCATATTTGGCACAAGGGCTTTTTCTCCCTTTTGTTTGGGGCTAGGGAAGTTGTAGTGTAGGACATAAAGGCTAGTGATAGGGTTACCAAAATGAAAAAAAAAAGAAGAAAAGATGGTCAGTGAAGCATTTTAAAAACATTCAGAAAAGAACAGAAGTAAGGTCAGTAGGAAATGTAGACAAGCAGGACAACTTTGAAAAGAACATGTTGAACTGATTACATACTTTAAAAGAAAAGTGAGCTGTATGAAATACAGATTTGTAGTTTCATGTTTAATCCTCTTCTGGTCTAATTTGTATATGGAAATGCTCATCTTATTTGGAATTTGTTAAATTCAGAACAAAAAAAGTGAATGAGAAGAAGATGTGAAGGTGATGGGTATAAAAGTTTTTTTTTTCTTTTCCCTAGAAAAACAGATTAATTGATTCCTTCATTCAGTCTAACAAGAATTTCCCCACTATCCATCCAAATTCAGATTTGTTAATAATGTAAGTAGAAAGAGCAATGGATTAGAGTCAGAAAACCAATTTTCCAAGCTCTCTTTTGCCAATAACTGGTTCTGTGCCTTTAGGCAAGTCATCTCTAAAGTTACCAGTAATCTCTTAATTGCCAATCTAATGGCCTTTTCTGGATCCTCAGCTTTCTTGACCCCTCTGCAGCCTTTGGCACTGATGATCATCCTCTTCTTGATAATCTCTTCTTTCTGGGCTTTGGTGGCACTATTTTCTCCTGATTCTAGTCTTATGTATTTAATTGTTCCATCTCAGACACCTTTGCTGGATTTTACTGTAAGTTGCTCCAGTTAACCATGAGTGTCCTCCAAGACTCTGTCATGAGCCCTGTTATCTTCTCCCTCTTGATTTTGTTTAGTGACCTCATCATCTCCCATAGATTCAGTTATCTTTATGCTTATGATCCTTAGATTTACTTATCTAACTCTAGCCCCTCTCCTGACCTCCAGCATCACATCTTCAATTGTTATTTTGCATCCTGAATTAGATGCCTCATAGACATGTCAAAACTCAAGAAAGAAGATACTGTTACTGACCCCATAATCCATCAGGCAGATACCTTGACTTACACCCCCAATAGTAGTAATGAATTTTATTTTATTTTGGGGGGTAAGGTGGCTTTATTGGTCTTAGCTCTGGGGATTGGGGACAGTAGAATGAGATGAGATGAGAACTTGGGTTTCTGTCTGAACCCTTGACAAGACTTTCCAGTCCCTCTGTCTTGAATCCAAGTCCTTTGCCTCCATGGATCCTGTTCTAGAAACATGGTGGCTTGGTTGGCAGAGGGCATCATCTCTGGGGCATCTTGCTTCTTCCTTGACTTCTTGGGTGGAGGATCTGGTCACAGATAGCCATTTTGGTGACATCTAGGTCCTGATAAGTTTTCTTAGAGAGGGTTAAAGAGGAGGCTGAGGCAAAACTCTGGGCCTGGGTGGTTGCCACTCCATCTCAAGCTTGGGGATTGTTTTCATATGTGTGTAGAACTGCAGACTATGATTGATTCTTATATGTGTGCAGAACTCAGAACTGGGAATCATTTTCATATGTGAGAAAAGTCTTTTTATGCATCTTGGCTGCATAACTCTCCCCTCCTGGTCCTAGATCTTCTAGTTGTTTTTGTGAAGCCCTTTTGCTATTTTGGTCCAGGTCCCCAACTATCACCAGTCCAGCCAAAACAGCAGTCGCAACAAGGAACATGAGGTTGACTTCTTTAGACTGTGAGGTACCAGAATTATCCTGAGAATCTATCACTTTTTTTTAGCAATTGGGGTTAAGTAACTTGCTCAAGGTTACAGGGCCAGTTATTTTGTGTGGGTGCCAAGTATCTGAGGCCGGAACTGATCCTGGGTCTCCCGACCTCAGGGCCAGCGCTCTTTCTCACTGAGCCAGTGGCTGCCCCTGAATCTATTACTCTTAGGATAACCTTAGCTGAACAGGAAACCCGGGCCAGCTTATTGTGAGAGGAGTACATGTAGATGCTCTGGTGGGCCCAGGACACATTATACAGGGTGAGATGATTCCATGTGTGGTCCAGACTGTTACTGTTGAGAGTCCAGTGATAAGAAGTCACTGTGTGGGACTTGGTTATTCAGTGGAAGGTCATGGTGGAGCTGATTTTGACCTCAATGGTACTGTCTTGGTTGTAGCCAGCATCAAGAGTGAGCATAAATCTTACAGGTTCATCATGTACTTGGATGTATTTGTCACTCCACAAATTTCTTCCTTCCAGGGTGTTGACTTTGATGAGGTCGAGGCCAGAATCTCTGGATGAAAGGTTTTGCAGGGTCAGGGAACCATTCAATCACTGGTTCACTTAATCTCTTAACCATAGGACTTAAATTTATCTTCAGGTCTGATTACATAGAACTGTTTGGAGCTGTTCCTCCCCTCCCAGAACCATGTGAAAGAAAAGAAATTGGTGTGATGGTCATGTGGGTCCACATGGTGGCATTCCAGGAGCTCTGAGTGGAGGCTCTTCTTTGACTTTGGACAAATTGTTTCCTATCTCTGAACCTCAGTTCTCCCATATACAAGATGCCTTTACATCTCTGACAGCTGCCATGAAAGCTCTGGGCATGTGTGGGACCCTAAGTCCTGTGAGACCTATTGGCAGTGTTGACAACAGGTCACTGTGTGTTTGTACAGCATTCTTAGATCTAAAACAGACTGACAAAGAGGAAAGCTAGGGGACAGAGGGAAAGAGAGAAGAGAAAATGGAGACAAGGGGAGATAGAGAAAGAGGGAGAGAACAGGAGAGGAAAGGGACACAGAAAGGAGGGAAAGGAAAATAAGACTAGAGAGAGGAGAAGGGAAAGTTGAAAATAGAAGGGGAAAGAAAGAGGAGAGATCAGAATGATAGAAGGGGAATAAGAGAGAGAAAGAATTAGATAGAGAGAATAGAGAGAGAAGAGAGAGAAAGGAAGGAGGGAGGAGGAATGGCTGAAAATAGGGAGAGTAAAAGACAGATAGGGAGAGGCCATGATCAGTAATAGATTTCAACTGAAGTATCAATACTCTATTACATTATTTCCCTTCTGAAGAAACAAAAAAACAAACAAAATATGCATATCTGGAAGGAAGAAGGAGAATTAATAGAGGCCTGCGTTAGGGCCATTTAGCAATCTATTTTACCCAAACCAGTTTACCAGAAGTAGGTAGAGGAAGGATTCCCAAAAAAAGTTTTAGTGAGGAGGCGAATCAACTTCTAACTTTCCCAGATTTTTAGAGGACTTTAGAGCAGGCATTCTTGGTCTTTCTTTGTGTCACAGACACCTTTGACCATCTGTTGAACCATGTGGATCCCTTCTCAGAATACTTTTAAATGCATAAAATGCATGGGCTTACAGATGAAAAGTATGTTGAAATGCAGTTTTCAAAACATTAAAAAAAATGAGTTCACAGAACCCAGGTAAAGAACTTGTGCCTTAGCAGAAGGTAGGAGTGAGGGAGGTCCCGACAGTGAGGTCCTTGAGCATAGGAGGTGAGAGAGTCTCTGCTGATTGTTACACTCCCTATTTTGATGGGTACAGGGATCAGACAGTCATTTATCAAGGCAGAGATGGGGGATTGAAGAGAGGAATGTGTAGCAATGGTAAACAGTCTGGCTGTTTGTCAGGTAAGGTTACAGGATCCACTTTAAGGTTTCAATCTATTGGTGTTATTTACTGGACTACTACCTGAGGATGGGGATTATGTCTTATGTAAGTCACAAAGTTCTCCCTGTTTCCATGTAGGACCTTTCCAAATACAACTGACCTCTTTTGGAATTAATTAACAAGTGAGAATTAATGATAAATGAGTAAGTGACATAATTAAGAAAATTTTTGAATATAGAAAGCATCAGACAGACAAAAATGTAAGGTGAACCCAGTTTTGTACCTGGGAACATGCACAAGTATTGTCTCATTGTATGCACCAGAAAGATAATTTCCCTTTTTTAAAAATTTTCTTTTAGTACTAATCATAACCATCCTTCCAATACCATTCCAATGCTGAATCTTCATCTGATCCAAGAAGCTTTCTTAGACCACTCCTGCTGATAATGTCTTCATTTTCCTTCAAACCTATAGCACTTAGTGAGTGTGTACACCAATTCTTTGGTAATAAATCCTGGGCTACCTTACAATGAAATAAACTTGTATTTAACTTTTCGTATATTTAAGCTATGTATTATGTTTGTATGTTTATGTATTTATATATTGAGATAAATGAGGAAATCATAAGAATGAATATATTGCCACTGAGTTCAAGTTAGCAAGCCTGGGCAGAGTATTGAAATAAACAGCAGATGTGTAATTCCTAATACCGCATTTCATAGAAAACATTGAAATCTGGATTTATGATGGCGATTGTTGGAAATTTTTGAACAGGAAACATACTGAATTCCTGGAGATAAACAAATGTGGTCTCCATTTAAAAAAATGGAATGGGGTGGATTCTTCAAATGATAGACCAGTGAATTTATTATTTATTCCCAGGCTGAATTCTAGAATACATTATCAAAGATGTGGATTGTGGACATTTAGAAAGAGAAGCAATCATCACAAAGAACTAGCATGGGCTGATCAAGAAAGAGTTACATGGTCCTTGACCCTAATCTGTGGAACAGTTTACATGAATAACTCGGATGAAAAAATAGATGCCAAGCTTATCAAATTGCCAGCTAACCCAAAGGTGGAAGGGTCAGTTACCATGCTGATGACAGAATCTGAATCCATAGTCTAGAACAATTAAATTTATCAAGATATAATGTGATAAAATGTAATGATATGTACATAGCTTACATTTGAGTTTATCTAATAGTTTTTATAAAAATAAGGAAATTGTGGGAGCTCATATGGGGAAAGAGCTAAGAGTTTTAGTGAACTATAAGACTAATAAGAACCAAGAATATACTGGAGTATAAATGTAATCTAAATGACTAATATGAGCTTTGGCTTCATTAAGGGAAGTATATCCATAACAAGTGAAATCATCCTACCACTGGACCATGATTTGTTCAGGTCACCACTGCAGAACTGTATTCAGTTTTAGGTACTGCATTTCATAGAAAACACGAAAATCTGGATTTATCCAAAGGATTATGAACAGAATGATGAGAGAAATAGAAACCATGCTCTAAATGATTAAAGAAGAAGTATTTAACCTTTTTATTTTTTTGGGTCACAGATCCCTTTGGAAATCTGGGGAAGTCTATAGACCACTTTTAAGAATAATGTTCTTAAATGCACAAAACAATATATATATAGGATTAAAGAGGAGAATTAATTGTATTGACATGTCATTATGTTATTATTTTAAAATTTTCTTTTTTCTTTTAATCCATGGAATCTAGATTAATAATTTTTGAGAGTGGATTTGGGATATTTAGCCAGGAGAAGCAGAGTACAGCCTGAGACCTGTTTCGAGTAGTTGAAGCCTCTCTGTGTGGAAGAGAGATTACAGCTGTTCTACTTGCCCCTAGAAGAGACAAGTAAGAGCAGTAGTTGAGGGTGCAGACACACAAATTTCAACTTGATATAAGAATAAACTTTCTACAATAAGAGCTATCTAAAATTAGAAAGGGTGGCCTCCGGTGGGCAAGGGATCCTTCTTACTGAATTTCTTTAAACAAAGCCTGGACAACCTCTTGTTTGAGATGCTGAAGGGAGCAATCCCAGATGAGATATGATGAGCTTTAGAGGCCCATCCTTCTGTTTTCATATCTCCAATCAAATCACAGTCTCCATGAAGCAAAGGCCCATTTTGTATACTTTCGCATCTCTGGCTATGCTCTACTGTGAAGGGCCTTGTCACCATCCAAAACACGGGATGATGGAGTAACAGCTGTTGTTACTGTTGTTGCTTTTAGCATGTCCATAGATATTTCTCCATCCACGTGTAACCATATAAGTATACAAGACACAGTCTTGACTGGTAGGCATGATCATCAAGAAGCAAAATCTGGAACGATCAGTCCATGCTAATGGTGTGGAACTTGAAGCATAGACTCCTTTGCAATCTCCATATGACATCAACAGAAATCAATGGGTCATGCCTCCCTTTTTATTGAGCTCTTGGGCTCTGCTGTACATGCATTACTTCTAAGCACCTAAATTAGGAAGTTCAGACATGGAAGATTACAAGGCAAGCATATACATCAACAGGCATGACTATCCTGTCCTTTAGGACCAATTACAAGGGAAATGTATCTGTCTGTCATGTTCTTGGGTACATTTATGTTGATTACATTATGGTAGGTTACATTTCTTTATATAATCTCTGTCCCAATATCACATGTCCCTCTCTTAACAGTGACTTTAAATGAAGTGAAATGGAGGTCATCATTTTATGGCATGTGTTTCATGAAGGAAGTACATGTACAGATTTGGGCTAGATGAATTGCTGGATGTTAAGGATCATATGTCCTGTCAGAAAGAGAGGCAAACCCTGCTCTTTGCCTCCTCTCAGACCCTCTGCTCATTTTTGGCCTCTGCAAGAGGATACCTGATGAATCAACTTGTCACATTTGGTAAACTGATACAAACCCTGAAGGAAGGAGTGAGGAGAGTTATTAACAAAAGATTTGTTTTTTACCTGGTGGGAAGGGGATAGAATTACATCCATGATGAATCCCTGGTGAGGTAAGTTGGGAAGATCTCATCTGGGAAAAGACCCTGAACCACAGCAAGATTTTTATGATGCTGAAGGATTACCTAGCTAGACTAGGAAGGAGAAAAGAGGGAGGGAGCAATTTGTAGAAGTATGGGCACCAGAAGGAGAAGGATATCTCAGGATGGTACTTTCATAATGTCTCTAAAATATATCCTCTTTACTCAATCACCTCATGCATGGGTTATTGACATAATTCTCTAACAGGTTTTACTACCTCAAGTCATTTGAATTCATCCTTCATTCAGCTGTCAAAGTGATTTTCCTAAAGTGTAGGTCTGATTATGTCTCTTCCCTACTCAATAAACTTGAATGGCTCCTATTACCTCAAAGATAAAATTTAAAATCCTTTCTTTGGCATTTAACATGCCTGGCCCCTTCTTACCTTTCCAGTCTTCTTTTACTTAGTCCCTTCTATGCATCCTGTGATCCAGTTACATTACTTGCCCTTCCTCATACTCCAGATATTCCAAAATGGTGGCACCTTCCTATTCCTGTCTTTGGCAAGTCCCTCCCACTGTGGAATTCACAGGTTCTGTTTCTTAACCAAGACTTGATATAATCAGGGCAAGGCTCAAAGACTTGAACTGAAACAAGGTGCTAACAAATAACTGAAGCGAGGTGCTAAGTACTTCTTTGCTTGCCATTACAAGAGCAGTGCCATGTTGTTGCCTTTCATTGTATCCCCAAACTTTAATAGGATATAATATAATCTATTTTACAGAGAAATCATAAATGAAGTGATTTTGGTATTAAATTGAGACATCTTCCTTAAAAGATCATCCCTTTTGCATTGTTATATTGTTTAAGTTGTTGTTTTGAAGAGAGTTTTCTAGGTGGTGTCAGCCTCTCATCGAGTGATATTTGACCTCTCTAGCTTCCCGTTAAATAACCAACTGCCATACAAGTGCAAGTTTCTCATACTGAGCACTTATGGAATCAGTGTTGAATAGTGAGAAGAACGTATGATTTAAAATCAGAGACCCTGAGTTCAAATCTTAGTTCTACTACTTTCTATCTGCATGACCTTGAACACATTATTGAGCCTTTTCTTGAGTCTCAGTTTCCTTACCTGTAAAACAGAAAGATAATTTTAATGATAATTATGTTACCTGCCTAATAGAGTTGTTGTGAGGGAAACACTTTGCTAACCTTGAAGCTCTTCTCAATGTGAACTTTTCAGATTATAAACTTAGAACTGAGTAAGACCTTAAAGTTCAACAAGTCTAACTCTTGAATTTTACAGATAAGGAAACTGCAGCCTAAGGAATTTAAATGATTTAGCCTGGGGTTACTTGGGTATTAAGTACCAAGGCTGAGGTCTGAACAAGGGTCCTGGGATTGCAGAGCCTTTACTCTCTCTGCTAAGCCATGAGTCTTCCTGTTGTCTTCTTTTTCTCCTCCTCCTCTGCTTGTTCTTCCTCTTTTTCCTCTTCTCTCTATCCTCCCATCCCTTCTTCTTCCTCCTCCTCCTTCCTTCAAGGTCATGACATATAAAAATCCACAGATGAAACCTACCCATTTTGGGATATTATTCTGAGGTCTGCTTATTTCAATATACTGAAGAGAATACTTTTTACTAAAATGAGGGGATTTGTACTAGATGCCCCCCCTCCATCCTCAATCCTAAGATCCTTCTCTGAGTGTTTGGGAAACATTGTGCATTCCTCCAGCTTGCTTTAATTAAAACCTGGTTGTCTTCTGAAAACATTATATCCCTTGCACCTCTCACCACTGGTTGCTACACCTTCTCTTATTGCCCTGAAATTACAAAATCAAGGAGAAGGCTAGAATATCTACTCCTTGCTCTCCACTGATACAGCCATTCCATTTTTTCTGCTTTTATCCTCTAATGAGACCTATTCAATTCACTTGTATCACTCTTTCCATCCTTGTTGTTGCTATTGAATGACGTCTATGATCCTTAGGATCATTTATCTTGGGCTAGAAGGGACCTTAGGACCATTTACTTCAATCTACTCATTTTACAGATGAGAAAACAGAAGTTCTGAGAGGTTGAGGGCTTGTTCAAGTTTATACAGGTCATAGGCATTAAAACTGGAATTTGAATCCTGCCTCATGTCTTTCAATCAGTTTAGTCCCTGAACTACGATTTTCCTCTCTCTCATCATCTACCATCATCCAGTCCTAGAAGGTAGGGATTATGTCTTACCCAAACTTTGTAGCTCCCAGTACCTATTGTAGCCCTTCATATATGGTGTTAGATGATTGTTCAGTTTGCTATATTTATCAATTTGTATTTGTAAGCCTAGTGCCTCTAATAACCACTTACTCATAGTAAGTGTTTAATAAATGCCTTTTCCCTTTCGTTTGTTTTTCCATTCATTCATCATTAGAACCTGGTCATTTCTGAGACATTATCTCTTTCTTAAATGATGCAAGTTGAATGTACTTTGTTCAAGTCCCAGGGCTCTGGTTAATATGGCAGAAGGACAAGTTTCTATTTCTTAGGAATTATTCTCCTAATAGGGGAGTCCCATTGTGGCTTAGGAGCTGGCAAGGACTGGTTGCAGTTAAAAAGAACCAGAAATGACAAAGCCAAATGTGATATGAGATGGCTTTCAGGTTCTTGTCTGAGATCTTACCTCGACCTAAAATTAGAGGAGAAAGAGCAAGAGAAAACGTTCTTGCCTAGAGAAACAGCAAAAGTGCTGGGCTTGGGGTTGAGAAGAGCTGAGTTCATATCCTGCCTCACACACCTTTGCAATCCCAAGGTAAAGGCTATGCTTTTCTTGCACCAGACATTATTTCATAAGTTTAAGGCAGCAACAAATACAGTCTGTAAAAACTGAACAATTCACTTGTTTAAATACTGCCTGTAGTCAACAACAATCATATTTTTTTTTCAAACCAATTCTTCCTTACCAAAGCATGCCTATATGAGTTTCTCCATATGCAAATTGTGTACATACACTAGGCTGTAATTAATATATAGAGTGAGTTCTCCAACACGATTCTACCTGTCATGGGAACTCAGGAAGTTTCAGCAGGCAAAATCCTGCCTGTTGAAGATGAGCAAAACATGGTCTAGGGTTCTTTGGGTCCCCGAGACATCAATGTTCCAACTTCAAGGAGTTTGAGACAATTTACCATAAAATCCAATAGCTTGCCACTACATGATGTAATGTTGAGCTCAGATGAAGTGCACCACTTGAAGGTGGGGGGACAGAGTGGAATTTCATTTGAATTTAATAAAAGGTAAATTACAGACAGGGATGTGTTCCTTTTTGCAACAAAGAGAATGGTTTCTATCAGATGGGAGAATCAGGGCCAATCATTCCAGTGATTCATTGGCTTTATTAGCTTTGTGGCCAGTTGTGATGTGCTGAGATGTTTCATTTGAAGCAAAGTAATTACTGAGCCAGAGACTCTAGTCAAAGAAACCCAATCGAGTTCTTAAGATCCACTTGCTCAGCACAATTTTGGAGGTCTGCCTTTCTTTAAGCTGGATCAATACTTGGCAAAGGTATAGATTTTCCCTGCATGGGTGGAAGAGGAAAGAACCTGAAATTCTGTTACTTTCCATCTTTTTTTATATAGTTTTACCCTGCTTGAAATAGACTCTGAACATGAAAAAAAAGGTTTTTATTTAACAGCTAAATAAGGGATTGATCATGTTCTTGGAAGATGCGGTCTTGTGCCTCTGAGCTTTGTGTGTCAAAACCCTCTTCTAGGGCAATTCATTCAACAGATAATAATTAAGCAGTTTACACACTATGTTAAAGATGGAGGATAGGTGAATATTCAAAGTTCAGAGAAAATGTTTTTGCCTGTAGAAATAGCAAGAGTGCTGGACTTGGAATCGAGAAGAGTTGAGTTCACATCCTGCCTCAGATACCTACTAATTATCTGTCCTTGGGCAAATCACTTGACCCATTTCTACCTCAGTTTCCTCATCTTTACAATAAGATTGAAATATATAGCTCCAAGGTCCCTTCCAGACCTAAGTCTATGATCCTTCATGGAGCTTTGAGAAAAATATGGAAATAAGATACAAATTGCATAGCTATAAGTATGATGTCCCATCTGGACAGTTCCCACTGGAACTGTACTTCAAGGTAACATCTTGGGGAGATGGATGGGAATGTGGAAGACACTTTATTACATCCTCCTGTCTCAATACAACCTAATTGTTTTATTTCCCTATATTATGAGTCACCATGAAGGTTCTGACCTTCTCTTATCCCTCTATGTCTTCCAGATGTTGTCCAGTTCAACTCCTTTTGAGATGTTTCATTTGCACACCCTCATATATCTCCTCCCCAAGGTTACTCAGTGCAACAGCCCCATAAGGTTCTTACCCTTCTTCCATTTCACCAAAGGGCTTCTTCCCTTTTCCCTCCTTCAAGAGGCTGGTCAATAAAATTGGACCAACCATATATATCATATCCCAACCTCTGCTTCCTTTCACCCTTTTTATTTCCTTCTGAAGGTTTCCTACTGTGACTGTACCAACAAGACTTCTACCTTCAGGGTCTGTCTCTCTCAGACTATCAGGAAACAACAGGGATCCACTGACAATGTTTGAGCAGAGAAGTGAAACAATCAAAGCACAAGGAAAAAATATTTTGGCAATGGTTTGGCTTCAGCTGATCTCAATCCTTCCTTACTTTAAAGCATGAGTTTACTCTGCAGTGTTACATTCTCTTTCCACTGGAGTGAGAATAAATGGGAAAGTATGACCCCCCCCCATATGTAGGAATATGGGATATTTAGGAATGATACTATTGACCAATTTTCTCCATTTATTTTACAATGAGATTCTAATTAAGTAGCTTGCTATTTGATTTATGACTGTCTAGTATGTTGGTAAAGAAGGTACTGGATGGGGGTTAAATTTAGATTTGCATAGTTAAGCTTATACCAAATATCTCATACTGAACATGAGGCAACAAGGTCCTACAGATTCTGGGGGGTGGGAGAGTGGGATGTGCCACATCAGAGTAAGATACAGAAAGTCAATGAACAAGAATATTCAGGAGGAAAAATGATGTCAAACCAGAGGAGGGAGCAGAGACAAAGCATCCGGAAAATAGGCTACATCAATTGCATAGCAACAGAAGCTGAAACCAAAGAATCATGAGAAAGAGTAAAAAGGCTCATTGGAGATATGCCAAATCAACAGAAAGCAAACTGAACATTCACTGAAGCCCTAGTGTGTTAGGTATACAGTCTTCTTAATGGGAAGCCTACTATATATCCTTTGCATTCCTTTGATATCCCCTTTGACAGTTTCCTTTACTCTTCTACCACTTGTTGCCTAGGACTGGATCTCTATGCAGTACTGATTTCTCTCCCTACTTCACAAAGGGTGTGATGAGGGTGACTAAAGGGCAGTGGCAAGTGTGAGGGTACCAAGGCTGGGTTCTTGTCAATTACTCTCATGTCCCCCTTGGGCCATTGATTCTCACATTCCTAGTCTGATGCTGATTGGAAAAAAATCCTCAGTTTTCATCCTAGGTCACCCTTCCACAGTCAAGAGATTCCATTCCACTCTTCCTCTCAGGGCACTGGAGATTCACCCCTTCCCTCAGGAGAAAAAAACCTGACATAATCTGGCTACAGTTTTCTTTTGAAATATAAATAAATCCCACTTTTTAGTCCCTGTGTACAAAGTGACTTCATCACTCCCTAGCTGGAGAAGGTAGTGTTGGGTCTGGGCTCAGAATAGAAAGAAGGATTTTTATCCCTCTTTTCAAGCATACAGCTTCACCTTCACCTCCTCTTTTAACAGATGATCTTTATCTCCAATTCAATTAAGAAGATGGAGACCATTTCTCAAGAGCTCCCTCAACTTCTGTACTTCAGAAACTTTCTTTTCTTTGATCATTCTGTTTTCTTCTGCTTCAGTTTCTTCCCCTTGCCAGTACTGACCTCCTGATCAGTGTCTTTAATCCCATCCTTTCCTACCTCCCTGGATAGCTTGTCCTATCAATTGTTTAATCTCTGTCTTTCAATTTAAATCTTTATCTGCTTTTTCTTCATTCCTCACTCTCTCACACAAATCTTCCCTAGACATAAAAAAAATCTTGCACTGAACCAAAGTCTCAAGATGTCTTTTGATATCTTTCCTCTTCACTGTCAATCTGTTAGAAAGAGATGTCTGTACACTCTCCATCTACTTCCCACCACTTATTCACTCTTCAGTCCCTTGGGATCTGAATTTGGTTCCTACAACTTTTCTTTAAAGTCATTAATAATCTTTTCTTTATTGAATCTAGTAGTATTTTCTCAGTCATCATCTTCCTTGACCACTGTACAGTTTTAGATACTGTTGACCATACCCACCTCCTGGGGATTGCCTGATCATATGACTTCTGGGACACTGCTTTCTCCTGGCTCTCCTCCTTCAGAGTCTACTTCATTGCTTCATACTATTTCTCTTAACCTCTGCTAGCCCTTAATGCTGTTTCTGATTCACTTTTCCCTCTACACAGAGTCTCTGGATGATCATAGTTTTTCTTCTGAGTTCAATTATCACTTCTCTGAAGATGCTTCCCAAGTCTACTTTTAATTAATTCCATGAGCTCAGCTCCCACATTCTAACTACTTTCTTCATTTCTCTATCTGGATGTTCTTCTAGTGTCAAAAAATATCCAAAATTGAAGTATCTTCCTATCTACCCCTCACTTCCTAATTCATCTTGATGGGTTCACTATCCTCTCATTTGCTTAGGTTCAAAACCTCTGAACCATCTTTAACCCTCCTCTCTTGCACATCTCCTAAATCTAAATGTTCTCCAACTCCTCCTATTGAATCTACTTGGAGTCTCCCCAAACAATTCCTATCTCACCTCTCACATAGCCACCACCTTAATTCAGAACCTCATTATTTTTTGCATGAACTAGTAGCCTCCTAACTGAACCTCCTGCTTTAAACTCCTGTCCCCTTCTAATCCATTTTTCACATAGCTGTCAAATCATTATTTTAATACCAAGTCCAGGTCATGTTACTACTTTTCTACTTAAAAACCTTTAGTTGCTCCCACTTTCCTGTAGGATAGGATATTTATTCCTTTAGACCAGTTTCCTTTTTTTTTTTTTTTTGCTTTTTTGGAGGGCATTTGGAGTTAAGTGATTTGCCCAAGTTCACACTGCTAGTAAGTGTTAAGTGTCTGAGGCCAAATTTGAACTCAGGTCCTCCTGACTCCAGGTCTGGTGCTCTACTCGCTGTGCCACCTAGCCGCCCCTAGACCAATTTCTAAAACTTTCTATGATCTGATTCCAATCTCCTTTTCTTCATGCATACTATATTCTGGTCAAATTGTAGTTTGTTATTCTCTATTACCACTCCATTTTAAAAGTGCCATTATTTGCAAAAAGAATGTGCTACCTGTGTATGAAATGTACTCCCTTTTCAACTTTTCCTACTTCATTCCTTCTCTTAAGTTTCAACTCAGGTAGCAGCTGCCACAGAGCCTTTGCTGATTCCTCTCTCTCTACTTGGATTCCAAGAGCACACAATCATATTCTACCTCATACTATACGTATGTCATGTTTGTATCAGAGGCTTTCACATGACACTAAGAGCCTAGGTTATGGGTGAAGAGTCCATCTTTAAGCAGCTCTTCCTCAAGGATCTGTGTGGTTTCAGTCACTTACATTGCACTGAGTAAGAATTCCAGCAGGCATTTTTCTGTAAAGGTGGGACTAGTGATGGCTCCCAGTGGTGGCTTCTCTTGCAGCTGGTGAGTTGTCTTGCAGAGTAGAACTCTTGTGTCAGGACACCTAAAGTTCGCTGCAGCTCCCAGCACAAAACTTGTTTCCATCTCTGTAGAGATCAATACTTCTGAATTTTTCTTTTCTCCCTGTTCAAGAAACTCTGAGCTTTAGCCTGCCTCACTCGTGTCTATAACCTAACCAGTGTGCAGGAAGAGGAATAAAGGAAAACAGTTTCTGCTCCATCTCTCTCTCTGTCTCTGTCTCTCTCTGTCTCTCTGTATCTGTCTCTGTCTCTCTGTCTCCCTCTCCCCCTTTCCTCTTCTCCCTGTTCCCCTCCCTTCCCCCCCTCCCCCTCTACTTATATGTATCTATAGATATATCTATATATTCACTAGAATTTAAGCTCAAAGAACTGCTGTCTTCATTTGTTTTTGGATTATCTAATCTATTACACTGATCTTTTTTTGTCTTTTTAACAAGTATTAGTTTTGAAGGCTACTGCTTTAAAATTTATTTTGAACTCTAGTAACTCTATTTACCCTTATCCATACTTTTAATTTTTATTTCCCTCAACATAGATTTTTTTTCTTTTTTTTTTGGAGGGGGGAGGGCAGGACAATTGGGGTCAGGTCACACTGCTAGTAAGTGTTAAGTATCTGAGGTTGGATTTGAATTCAGGTCCTCCTGACTCCAGGACCAGTACTCTATTCACTGTGCCATCTAGCAACCCCTTTTTTGTCTTTTTTACATGAATTTTGTCATTTGTCATTATTTTGTCTAGTTCTAAGAAGTATTCAGTAATCTCTGTAATTTGACTGGCAGGACAATAAATATAAATCAATATAGGATTTTTTTTACTTAAGCAAATTATTTTTCATTTATTCACTTTACTGGTATTCTAAAAGAGAGGTATCAAACAAGCAGCCCACAATACTTCCTAGTGCTGCCTGTTCCAGATTAAAATGTAATTGGGAAAAAATTAACAGGATCAATATCAATATGATAGAATGTAGACAAGGTTGTTACGCGGTTTTCAAAATTAACTTGTGGCCTGCAGAGATCCTTATGTTGGATTTAGTATTGCCCTCAACCCCTTTTCTATTTCAATTTTACACAATTGCCAAAGTACCTACTATGTGTCAGGCACTGTGCAAGGTACTAGGCATAAAAATAAAGAAATAAAAACAATCACTGGAGTTTATATTCTACCTGGGGCCAGCTTCTGGTGATGATTCATTCTACACGCTTGTCCTTGGTTGTTAGGAATACAATATATGATTAGAAATGAACTGAAAGGTACAGTTACACCTGTTTGGGTAGCACCAACCTGCCTAAAGCTTATGTTCTATTGACATAACCCTTGGAAAACCAGGGTTGCTGCCATATATAAATGAGTCCTAAATAAAGGACTTAAATCAGTCAAGCAATGTGTGTATGTGCCAGGCTCTGTTAAGTGCTCCAAACCCATATACAAGCTAACAAAAAATAGTGGTTGAGTACAGTACTAAAGATATGGTTTATTATGGGTTAAATAGACTTCTGTATGCTGGTCTGGAAATGTAACCATTTACAACATTGTTTCTATAGAGAATATTTATTCCAAATTCCAAATAACCAACTCATAAAGGAATTTTATGAAATACAGTTGAATTCAACAAACATTTCTAATGGCACTCATGTGTAGAAAGTGGGGATTACCTGGAATTTGGTTTACAAAAATTCAACCTAATTGCAACTTTTGAGGTCCATGTCTATTTCTGAAGTCAGGTCCACCTGCACACTTATTTTTAGAGTTTTCCAGATGTTCAACTGTTTTCTCAATTCTTGGAGTTTTGTGTGAGTGGCAGTGAAGCTTTGGTTTTGAGTCTGGGATCAGTAAAATTTCCTTCTAGCTAATGCAGTATATCCCCCAAGCAAAAGGCTCCGTTTAAAATTAATGCAGAACAAATTCACTTTAGTATAATCTGAAGAGGATTTAACTCTGGTAATTCTGTGAGTGGGGAATACAAATTAAAAGTAAAATGATCTCTTCCCTAATGCTATGCTATCGTGGGCCTCGATTCAGGAAGAAACCATCTGGCTTGAATAATAATGCGTACTTTGGGGGCTTGTTGAATTTCTTTTCTTTTTTTCTTTCCTTCTCTTTTTGGCTAGTTTTGGTGTTGGAGAAAGAACTTTTTTCATTTTCTTTTTCAAGGAAAAAATGTTTTTATGACTGCTACAAATCCTTGTCCAGATCCTGCTATGGAAATGTCATGATGATCAATCCTGTCTATGAATAGTTTCAATGATGCTCTCTGAATCCATTGTGCTTTTCCCTACCATAGTGGGGGCATTAAAATAGATGGAACTCATTAAAGAGCTAAATTTTCTGTCATTTTCCCTTTTCTTTGGCCAGAGTACACTTACTGAGGACCCAAGCAGAATACAGGACCCCAGTGATATTATGGGTAAAAGTATTCTATAAAAGGGCTCTTCTTCAATGCTAAAAGTATTGCAGAGTTTCAAAGATTTCTTCTCTGGCCTTGGCAGGTCAACTAAATTGAAAAAAAAATGACCAGTGTTTATAAATAACATTTGAAAATGTTCTGATCTTGGGCTAGTTAATTAACCTTGCTGAGGCTTATCACAAATCAAGGGTTTGAAGGTCAAAGACAAAACAAAAGTTCATCATATACCAAAATAGTTATAGTTACACTTTTTGTAGTAGCAAAGACCTGGAAACAATGTGACTATTGAGTGAGAAATGAGAGAATAAATTGCTGTTTATTAATTTAATATAATATTAATATATTAAGAAATGTTGACTATGATAAATTGAGATAAATGGGAAAAACTATAAGAACTGATGCAAAGAAAAATAAGAATCAAGAAAACCATAAATATAATGACTTCAATACTGTAAATGAACAGATAACTAATGGGAATTACTCAGTCATTGGTTAGTTAACCAATAATGGTATTTAAGAATTTGACTTGAACTTCACATTCTTTTTGGCTTTTCAACATTTACTTATTTTCCTTACCCACCCACCAACTTTTCTTTTTGGTCTGGACCCATGTTTTTATCCTTGTGGGCAATTCTTGGTTTAGAAACTCCCCATCACTGCATATTAGCAACTTGCCTGTAACTTATTTGCTTGGAGAGTTGGTGGAGAGGTTAAGTGGCTCAAGGGAAATAATGGGGAAAAAAGTAGGCATGAAGGGGCCTTAGCATTACCATATTTCAAAATATATCATAAATCAGTAATATTAAAAATTTTTTGATACTGATTGAAATTAGAAAAATAAATCAATGTTACAGACTAGGTAAACATAACCTTAAAAAAATGGAACATAGTAGATCTGTGTCTGATAAACTCAAGAATATAACCTGCTAGGAAAGGGGCTTCTTAGCTTATACAAACTGCTGGGAGAACTGGAAAGCAGTATAACAGATATTAGCTTTAGATGAACATGTTGCACTATTATCACAATAAGCTTTGAATAGCCATGTGACATAAATATGAAAGTATATTATAAAAATAGTAAAGAATGGAAGGACACAGGTATATTTAATACTTATGACTGGGATGAGAATTCTCAAACAATGGAAGAATTAGAGAGATGATTATAAAAGATAAAATAGTTTAAATTACATAAAATTAAAAATCTTTTACAGACACAAAATCAATTAATCGAAAATAATATTTTATCAACTTGGAAAGCATGTTTACATCACATAATAAAAGACTGCTAGTTGAGATATATAAGGGAATGACACAAACATAGAAGAATCATTGGATAAGTGGTTAAAGAATGGGGGGGGGATCCAACAATTTTAAAAAAGAAATAAAAGTCATCAATAACTATAGGACAAAATGCCCCAAATCAGTATTTAGAAAAATACAAATTAAAATGAAGAGAGGAGAACCACAAAAAAACCATTATAAAGGAAAATAGCCCCCAAAATGTCTGAACTCACCTTAATTGCCTCCCCTAATCTTGGTTCCAGAGAAAAAAATTGGACTTTCTTTCTTTCTTTCTTTCTTTCTTTCTTTCTTTCTTTCTTTCTTTCTTTCTTTCTTTCTTTCTTTCTTTCTTT
>NW_027185698.1:23422407-23422749 GCF_028583685.1 Petaurus breviceps papuanus | reverse complement strand
TTTCTTTCTTTCTTTCTTTCTTTCTTTCTTTCTTTCTTTCTCTCTCTTTCTCTCTCTCTTTCTCTCTTTATCCCTTTCTCTCTTTCTTTCTTTCTCTCTTTCTTTCTTTCTTTCTTTCTTTCTTTCTTTCTTTTTCTCTTTCTTTCTTTCTTCCTTCCTTCCTTCCTTCCTTCCTTCCTTCCTTCCTTCCTTCCTTCCTTCCTTTCTTTCTTTCTTTCTTTCTTTTTCTTTCTTTCTCTCTTTCTCTCTCTCTTTCTCTCTTTCTCCCTTTCTCCCTTTCTCTCTTTCTCCCTTTTTTCTTTCTTTCTTTCTTTCTTTCTTTCTTTCTTTCTTTCTTTCTTT
>NW_027185698.1:23386607-23422397 GCF_028583685.1 Petaurus breviceps papuanus | reverse complement strand
TTCTTTCTTTCTTTCTTTCTTTCTTTCTTTCTTTCTTTCTTTCTTTCATTCAGTCAACAGGCAAAAATTCCATTCCTTTCTGGGTAGAGAGGTTGGAGTCTACAGGTATAGAACATCGTATACCCTCTGTGACAGTGAAATGGTTTTTCTTGAGTATTTTGTAGTTGTTATTAAACAGACACCAGTATAGTATAGGAGATGGGTGGGTAGGTAATATATAAGGTGAAAATGATCTGGTGCTCATGGTAGTTAAAGTAAGTCAACAATGAAGCATAAAATCCACACAAAAAAATAAAACAATCTTTTTTTTTTTTTTTGGAGTTGCCCAAGGTCATATGGCTAGTTTTTGTGTTAAGTGTCTGAGGCCAGATCTGAACCCAGGTCCTCCTGACTCCAGGATCGTTGCTCTATTCACTGTGCCACCTAACCACCTAAATAAAGCAATCTTTAGAGGTCCAATGTTGATTTTCCACATTAGCTAACGGTTGACCTATTTAAGTTTTTTTTTTCCTACCCCCAAAGCAGCAAATTAGACAGATTAAGTTCCTGGCCACATGCCAGCAGGTATCAGACAATGTTTGAACCCAGATCTTAACTCCAAGTCTAGTAGTTATTTTGATACATATGCCTTCTCCCTTTTATACCAGAGGGATGTGAAACAGTGTTTATTTGTAACACCAGATGTTCCAGGATAGCAAATTTTTCTTGAAAATCAAATATTTATTGAAAAGATCTCTTTTCTAGCACTGGATGTATAGGTACAACTTCTGCCCATGTAGCCCTTTCAGGGATTGTGATCCCCAAGGGAATCTTTGCAAAGTCCCTTGTCTCTAATTTAAGCTTTTTATTGGCTGGATGAATGGTATTAAACTACGTCTCCTTATAGATCCACCAATAGATTTCAGTAACAGATGGTAAAACCTCATTAATACTGAAGTCAGTAATTCAGAATTTGGGATATTTTAGATAGAGCCTATCTTTGCTTAGTCAATTCTTTCTTCACCAGGGGACAAGTTAATAGGGTAAAACAGATTGCAAAGCAATATTTAAAATACTTCAAAGAATAAACTGTTTTCAAGCACCCTCCAGCACTTCAGAAACATCCATTTACATAGAAACAATTAATATGCTAATTCCAAGTCATTCTTATCTATTCATTAAAATAATTTTTATAAGGATCCTATGAAGGAACCACATTTTGGTATCTGTTTAAAATTTGATTATCTTCTGTTGTGAATATTTGGAGCATAATATATTGCATAAAAGAAGCAAAAAGATTTGAAATAGGTCTTAGCAGTTGGAATTAGCTATAGTTCTATAGAGGACTGTCCAACCTTTCTAACACCTTTAAGGAGAAGAGTCAAATGAGGGAATTCATTTAAGTAAAATGCTGGACTTATTTGTTAGATCTCAACACTAGTATCCCCAAAAGGCTTTAGAAAGCAACTCATGAAGAATGTCAGACCAGCCCTGACCTTTCCAGTTATTGTTTTCTTCTACACTGTATAATTGAATGATATTATGCCACCTCTTCCCATCCCCTCTGAATAGATTATTATTATATATGTGACTTTCTAATTCTAATACAGGTCTCGGATATAAAGGCCTTCTTTTTCTCCAAAACAAAATTCTTTAATTAATTTTAGAACATCAAACAATTAAATATTTATAAAATATTTATTAGCATTGTATTAAATATAGAATGCTTAGGTAGGAGTCTAAAAGCTTAGGAAAAAGTTATTAATAAATACAGTGTTCCTCCTTGACCTCCTGGACCTTCCAGCATAAAAGAGAGATAGAAATAAAAAATCACTAGAATGTAAACTGATAATATTGGGAGAAAAATGAGAGAGAGAAATAAAATGGAGTCCATAAAACTGCATAGTGTCAAAGAGAGAATTAGGGAACTTTCTTTGGGATAGCATTTCAGATTAAGAGAATGATAGTGAAAGCAGGAGGACATTCTAGGGGTAAAAGTGAAGAAACCAAGTGAGAAAAGAAAAAGACACACAAAATTTTAGGGGATACATGTGAAATTATTGAATAGTCCAATTCAGAGAGGAAGCTTATTGTTTAGAAAGAGCACTGGATTTGAAATTCCAAGACCTTGGTTGGAATTCTGCATCAGTTACACTTTGTGTCAATCATGGGCACGTAGTGTAATCTCTCAGAATCTCAGTTCCTTGCCTTTGAAAGGAGGAGGTTGGTTTATACTCTGATCTCCCAGGTATCCTTTCAGATCAAAGTCTGATTCTGTGGGCAATTCTATATATGGAACTGACACTTTGCAGAGAAGTCAGGATACTAGACATGTTATTTCTGTTTCCCTGTTTGTTTGTTTTTTTTGCTTTTTTGGAGGACAATTGGGGTTAAGTGACTTGCCCAAGATCACATGGCTAGGTTTTTTTTTTTTTGATTTGTGCTAAGCATCTGAGGCCAGATTTGAACTCAGGTCCTCCTGACTCTAGGGCCAGTGCTCTATTCACTGTGCCACCTAGCCACACCATAGACATATCAATTTGATAACTATTTGCCTAAATGTGGTAGTCTAACCTGGGGAGTTGTGTGAAATTGATAAGGGAGAGAATTTACTTAAAAAGAGAAGAGGGCCAAAAATAGCTCTTGGAGAAAGCTTACCTTACAGAACTAGAAAGAGGATGGAGAACTAGAAGGATCAATTAAAGACATAGGAAGAAGTTGTGTCTGTGTGGAGACACACAGTTGTGTGTGTCTTATTATGAAGAAATAGCATAGTGAAAATACAAAACTTCCAAATCAAAAATGTGAATAAGTTGTGTCTCTGTAGTCCTAAAACTGAAGGTTTCAAAGCATACAAGAAGAGGGGAGTCATCAAAAAGACAGAGAGAGAGAGAGAGAGAGAGAGAGAGAGAGAGAGAGAGAGAGAGAGCATATGATGAGAAATTAATAAAGGTTTTGGTCACTTTTCTTTAGCTATGGTGTGGAGAGAAAAGTGCCACAGATTGAAGAAAAAATCCTGATTAAAAACAAAATAGAAGTTGTTCTCTTAACCCCCAACCCCTTAGGTCTACTCTATGTTAATTGTGAACTCTATTGATAATGTTTATTTTATTGCTAAGCAAATTTATTACTTATACAATCTAATTTTCTTCTGAAATAGCATTTTAAGTTCTCTCCATTGTAGTGGTAACTGTCAGGTCTTATATGAAAGCTGACTTTGGCTTCTTTATACTTGAGCTTTTTTGTTCTGGCTATGTTTTTCTTTGAGTTGGAAGTTTTGTATTTTCACCATGCTGTTTCCGAGAGTCCTCATTTTGAGATTTCTTTTAAGAGGTAGTTGGTGAATTCTATTTTTTATTTTGCCCTTTGGTTCTAATACATATTAGATGTTTTCATAAATGATATTTTGAAGTGTGGTTTGTAGAATTTAATGTCATCAAATTTTCAGGTAATCAGATTATTCTTAGATAACCTCTCCTTTTTCTGCTTTCTAAGCCAGTTGTAATACTTTAAATATTTAAATTTAAATATAAAATAGGCAAAATACGCAAGACTTTAAATGTTCTGGTGTTTTTTTGGCAGTCTTTTGATGTTGTTCTGGTATTACTTATCTCATAGAATCATTGTCTCTGATTTAATCAAATTTTCCAGGAGTCCCTTACTTGAATAAGATTTTATACCTCATGCACTCAGACCTTTATTTCTATCCAATACTTTCTTTTAGAGCAAAGGTTTTTAACCTTTATTGTGACATGGACACTTTTGTCAGTCTTATGAAGTCTTTGAACCCCTTCTCAGAGTAATGTCTTTAAATCCATAGAATAAAATATATAGGATTACAAAGGAAATCAAGTATATTGAAATATAGTTCTCAAAATATATTTTTAAAAAGCCAAAGTCATGGATCCCAGTTTAAAAATTGGTTTCTTATTAATTCCTTTAAACCTCTCATTTTATCATATGCACATGCATATATTTGCCTATATATGAACTCTCACATAATATAAACACAATTTACTATTCAATATATAATATAGCATATAATAAACATGAGTCTATACACATATGTGTTAACTCCATTACTTCTAAGAATTCTAGTAGAGTTTGTGGCATATCTATGATTTTTTTCTGAGTCTTTTCTTATAGATTACGTAGAACTATTTTTTTTTTCCTTTTGGGTTTGTATCTTGGAAGTTCTTAGCTCTATAACATTTCTTTATCATTGATGTTTTCTCTGATCACTCTTCCAGAATTAGGACTTCATGTCAGGTCCATACTCTGTGCATTTCAGGAAAGAATGATCCTTGTTTGGTCCTGATCTGTATTATCTAGGACCTAAGTAATGAATGCTATCTTCTGCAAAGACTCAAATATAGCTCTGGCCAGTGAACTGTTCTGGGCAATCTGATCCGGGGTACCATGGTTACTATCCTCTTAGTCTAAGCTCACAAGATCTGAAGTCATCACTCAGGGTCAGAATGACACAACTGCACCACACCTCCCGGGATCCTCAAGGCAAAAGATTTTAGTGACTGGACTCCTGGTTTGGGCTTTTCCAACTGGATTATCTCTTTTTCTTTATTTGGGCCTGGGGTGGCAAAACACACATACTATAGTTTCTCCTTGGATTTCTTGATCATGACTTGATTTGGTGTTTTGTTTGTTTTATGTTGAATTCTTGCTGAGTATTGGGAGAGTGGTGATTCATTACGTTTCTGTTCACTCCATGGTCCATCAAGGGAGAGATAATCATTCCAGGGACTAACTACCCTTGTTTTATTTCTTCATTTTATAGATGTCATGAGCTTTTTGGTTATCCAAAAAAAAATCTGGGCACATCTTACATTGTCTAGTTATTCCTTCAAAAGACATTTCTTAACCTACCTATAAGCAATGTACAATATAAAGAGCTGGAGAAAAAGTCACGTCTTCTCTCAAGGCATTTATAATCTAATGGTAGATCACATCATCAGTCAGGGACTATAATATGCCTGATACTGTGCTAAACACTGGGGATACAAAGGAAAACAACAATAACAACAAAATCAGTCCCTGCTTTCAAGGGGCTCACAGTGTAATAGGCTGAGACAATATGCAAATAACTATGTTCAAATAAGAGACAGAATGAAGTGGGGATAATCGTAGAGGGAAAGAAAGCATGAGATTAAGGAGGGAAGGGAAAAGCTTCTTGAAAGAAGTTGGGGGGTGGGCGGCTAGGTGGCATAGTGAGTAGAGCACTGACCCTGGAGTCAGGAGGACCTGAGTTCAAATTTGGTCTCAGACACTTAACAGTTACTAGCAGTGTGACCTTGGGCAAGTCACTTAACCCCAATTGCCCTGCCCTCCCCCTTTCAAAAAAAAAAAAAGAAGTTGGGATTTCAGCTGAGACTTGAAGGAAGTCAAAAGGCAAATGTGAAGAGGGAGAGAGATTCAGGCATGGGATACGGCCAGTGAAAATGCTCTTTCAGAAGACAGAGCATCAGCTAGATGACATAGTGATCGGCCTGGAGTCTAGAAGGCCTGAGTTAAAAATCTTATCTCAAGACTCTAGATATGTGACCCTTGGCAAGTCATTAAACTTCTGTCTGCCTCAGTTTTCATCTCTAAAACGGGGATCATAATGGCACCTATGTTAGAAGTTGTTGTTGAGGATCAAATGAGATAAAGTCTATAAAAACACTTCTCCTGGTGCCTGGCATAGAAGTACTTTATAAATACTCATTCTCTTCCCTGCACTTCATGGGTGAGGACCAGCATGAAGGCCAGTGTAATTGGTATTATATCCTAGATAGAAGGGACTTCAGGTATCACCTAGTGACGAGATCATAGGAAATTGATCACACTGCTACCTGCATTTCACAGATCATCAGAAAAGCTAAGTGGCTTTCCTGAGACCACAGAAATAATTATTGGTATTGATGGCAACAGAATGTTTGTGTCCTAATGCCCAGCTCTGTGTTTTTTCCACTATATAACACTATTTCCTTTCCTTTGAGTCTGATTAAAAGAAGTGCAGCCCCACTTGGATTCTGGGTCATAAACTTAGTTTGGGAGACATTTCTTTATCTTTCTACCTCCTACAAGATGTTGTAAGAAACTTAACTTTATGTTCCACAGACCATTGAGATTTTACTTTTTGATGACAAGAATTTTTTATTGTTTGTAATGAAAAAGAAGACTGGAAGAGACAGGGATGGAGTGGGGGAAGGAAGGGATAGGGAGGTAAGATTCTAGGGCTGGTTTTCAAATGTAATGAATAGTCCCGCCTAAGGCACTGGTGTGATTTTGTTTAAACAAACATAAGCCAATTAAAAATACCCAGAGATCCAAGGAAAAAGATGCTCTTAGCTGAAAGCCTCATGGGAAAAGAATTTAAAGCACAGATCAATAGCAAAGGAAGAGATTTAGTCCCATAAGACTCGAAGCCAGCAAGTAACAAATCTCCAGAAATGCATTTGGAGGACTGTATTTAGTGCGTGGCTGTTGCATTAAGGAATCTTATTTTCCTATCATTAGACTTAAGTATTTACTTAGGGCAAAATTTACAATGTACTTTGTAGGGCAAGTCATTGCACTAAAAGCATTATCAGTGTGTGTGTGTGTGTGTGTGTGTGTGTGTGTTGTGTTGTGTATGTTTATTACTGAATCTAAGCAGGTTTTTTCTCTTTTTTTTCAGGCTTTTTCATTATTATTTTTCAGATAGAAATTTTATTAGATTTTAAGACAACCCTTCTCAAAACCCTGATGGCTCCTGCAACCAGTTAGATAGGGCTAAGTCTAACCCTTTCATCCAAAATGGCCAGAGATGAATCAGGATAGGAAGCTATTAGTTCAGCTATTGCTGATGTATGGAATAACTAGTTACTATTTCTATGGTGCTTTACAGAACTTTTTACCCATGGTAGTCCCCTGAGAGAAGCAGTAGAATTATTGTTGAACCCATTTTACAAATGAGGAAACTGATCTTCAGAAAAAAATCAATGATTTGCCTTTGGTCATAGTGATAGTATTTTCATATGTCTATAGTGTTTTACAATTTATAATGTGCTTTCCTCACAAGAAACAAATGGGTTAGGTAGTATGCAAAATATTATCCCTACTATCCAGATAACAAAACTGAAGACTGGAGAGGATAAGTGACTTATCTGTGATCACATAGCTAGTCAGTACTACCTTTAGAATTAAAACTTGCATTTTCTGACTTGTTCATCATTCTTTCTGCTATATTCAGTGGGACTTTTAACAGGCAGCTGACAAATGTTAGGAATGGGTGAGAAGGGGTGGTTTCCAAGGCACCAAGTCTTTTGAGACAAAGGTTATGATGCCTCTTGAGGACTGATGACAATCCCCTTCCCTAACTCACTTAAAATCATAGCGTTTTAGAGGTAAAAGGAAACTTACAGGTGAGAAACAACTTAGTTCCATGTAAAGAACAAGGGTCCTGAAGCCGAAGGATATGGGTTCAAATCTTACCTTTGATGTTTAATACTGTGAGACCTTGGACAAGTCTCTTAAACATTCTGGATTTGTTTCCTCATCTATAAAAAGAAAGGATTGGACTAGATAGTCTCTGGTGTGTCTTCCAGATAATCTATGATCCAATAGTTGCCAGTTAATCTAATGCCTTCATTTAAAGAGGAGGGGATGAATGGTGGCCCAGGGAGGTGATGGAAATGAACAAAGTTCTGGAGATCTTGTAGTAGGACTAAGCTAGATCAGTTCTCTTTCTGCTACACTTTCTGCCTACTTTTCATAACCTATGGTTTAAATGTAACATATGAGGAACTAATGGGTTTTATGAATATTTGTAATGAGATGGGGACTGCTACAGCCTGTATAATTTGAGGGATTTTTTTAAAGACTCCTTTTGCCTTTATCTCCCTTTCTAGCTAAACAGTGATGCCAGAAATTTTTACTTATTAAAAATTCTTTTGAGTAGTCTTTAAAATGTAAATTCCTCAAGATGGGCATAGAACAGTTTGAAATATTTTAGAAGATTAGCAAAGCAATCACTCAAGCAAATCCTACAGGTCTGTATGTATACAGGATACATATCTATTTGTGCTTATCCTTTTGGGCAGTGGTGTCATACTCAAATAGAAAACAGGGCCACTATACAGTGGATCCCTGCAGGTCACATATTCACTTAGAAAACCACATATTAACATTAGGTCTGTTCTAGTATGTTTTTACTTATTTTATTAAATATTTTCCAATTACATTTGAATCTGTTTCAGGTCATACTTAGGAGTGTTGTAGCCCCAGTGAGGCCAAGTGATTTGACACCTCTGCCTTCTGAAACAGGGAAGAAGGGATTCATGTGTTGGATGTATTGAGGAGGGCTAGACAATATGAGGGTTGAATGCCAGACAGTTGTGCCAACGGGCTGGTGGAAGACCTCAAAGCATGGGGCAAAGTACTGCCCTGGGAGAAAAAAAGTACCCCTGAAGAAGAGCAGCAGGCCCTAGTGGCCTCACCCTATGTCTAACCCTCATGGTAATAAATGGTTCAGTTCAAGGAAAGAGACACAAAGTGCTTGAAAGTTAAGGGGGCGGAAAAGATAATGCTTCAAGCTATAGGGATTAGGGAAGACTGTCTGGAGGAGATGAGGTTGGAACTTGGCCATAAAATAGATATGAATTGGACAGATGGATCTTGGTAAAATAATATTTCAGACAAGAGGAGTAACAAGATCAATGTTACCTAGGGATGAAAGTACTGTGTGTTCTCAGGCAATGAAAAGTTGTCTTGGTCATTCAAGAGAAGTGGGAAAAGGTAGGGCTGCTGAGAGCTCTGTGGCTAAGTGATAAAGACCTTGAATGACATTTTAAGGAATTTGTGAAGACTGTTGGACTAGGTATTTGAGTCTGGGGTTCAAAATCAGTTCTGCCTCTTACTCATGTACAATTTAGTAGGATCTTCCATATTTCTAGGTCATAGTTCCTCATCTATATAAAGATAATATGGCAAAGTATGATATTTATAATCCTTTTTAGGGCTCACAATTCAATGATTCCATGACTTTATTTGACAGGCAATGTGGATCCATTGAGGTTTTTGAGCAAGGGATTAATTTATTAGAATTAAACATTAGGAAGCAAAATCTTGGCATTAGAGCATAGGGCGTGTTGCAGGAGAGAGTTATTACAAATAGAAAGACTATTGAAGAGACTAATGCTATAATTTAGGTAAGAGGTAATAAGGACTTGAATGGGGATATTGCCATTTAGAAAGGAAACGAGTGGACAGAGATATAAGAGCTAGAAGGTAAGGATAGAAACAATAGGATTTATTAACTATAAATTGGAGATTATAAGGAAAGTGAAAAAGCCAAAGACAATACTGAGGTTTTCAAGCCTGAGTAGCCAAGAAAATAGTGATATCATGAACATCTATTTGAAAAACAGGCTGGAATTAAAGAATAAAAAGGATTAAGAGAGTATGTAAATATAAAGTAGAGTCAGTCTATGGCCTCAAAGAGTGTATATTTCGTTAGAAGACACAACATATATAGGATACTGGTGGCGATTAAAGGATAAAATCACAGAGATAGTGAATGGAATGATAGATGCTTTAAGGTTTATTATGTAGACTGCTTTATTGATATCCCCATTCCAAAAGTCTTGATTTGATTACTGTTCCCAGAATAAGAGATAAAAGTAGTCAGAGGGTGGAGGGTGTAGAATATGTTTGGCAGTATGGCAAAAAGATAATGTGAATCTTCTGAAGCCCGGATCCAAGTATATGGAGCAATGTCCCACCAATCACCATAGAATTGTGGGTGGGAACTGGTGGTTCTGTTTGTCATTTACCCCTCTTAGAAAGTAAGTTCTTTAAGGGAGGGATTGTCTAGCTTCCTTGTATTCCTGGCACTTGGTACAATTCTTGGCATATAGTAAGTGCTTAATAAATATGTTTTCATTCATTTATAGACTCCAGAGGAAGCCAGAAAGGCAGAAATAGCATCAGGATTTGAAATATTTGGGAGTATGTAGAAGATGTCCTAGAGAAAGTTAAAATTAGAGTCTGTAGTTCAAAAGAGAGTCAGAATTAGAGGTCTAGATTTGGGAATCAATGAAAGGATCTTAACCAGTACTGGCTTTCCTTGGTGCACCCCAGCCTATATTAGTATAACTGATATCTTTCCTTCTCCCCTTCCTCCTCAAGAATGATCTTGGTTGGAGAGGAGATGATTCTTGTGACCACAGTGTTTCTTTTCTTTCTTGTGACAGACAAGAGGGCATCTTATTAGAAACCCTATGCCATACAAGCATAGAAAAGAATTTTAAATGTGTACCCACATGTTTCAGGAAAAATAGGCATTTACTGATTGGTTGTTGTCCTTTGTTCTTTAAGAGGACCAAAATGGCACCGCTATGTTAGAGTCAAGTTACAGTGTGCCTGACTGTGGTTGATCAGACCAATACAAACTCAGAATGTTCTACCACAGATTGGGCACAAATAGTCCATGTGAACATTTGGGGTGGATTCTCTAAATTTGCACATCTCAAGTTTCTTTTGAGCTACTTCAATTCTGCTTTGCTCATAGAGCACAGCGCCTTCTCTGATGATGGCACACTATGCGCAGTGGTCCTATCCCAGTGTCTCCCATGTCACACAATCAATTCCAAAGTTCTTAAGAGAGACCTTGAAAGTGTCCTTGTTTTGCTTCTTCTGACTACCATGTGAGCGCTTGCCCTGTGTGAGTTCTCCATATAATAGTCTTGTGCGTAAGCTGACATTTTGCATTCAAATTAAATATTTGTTGAACCTCCTTCTCTAAATTCTACTCATGATGAGGGGCTGGTTCCAAGAGGGCAATGCCCCTACTTTGGGGCAAAGAGGTTATCCTGAGGGGTTGACTTTGTAGTACTTTCCCTCATGAGGCCCCATTCATGTGTTTCTTATGGGTATCAGTCAGACTTAATTAACTTTTAGAAAATGGCAATTTTTGCGTTGGCATAGTAAAAATAGCTGATACAAAATATGTTCCCCCTCCATTAAGACCTGGAGAACCCTCTTTCACAAATATAGGTTGTTATTGTGTTTGTCCTTCATTTTCATAGGCCCATGGCATAAGGAAAATGATGACATGACTTGCAGTAGACTTTGATTTGAGTGAGAGAGGACTGTGCAAGGTCACCAGCCTCGCTTTCTCCTCCAGATGGATCCAGTGACCAGGATGACTGGAGATGACCCATGATGCAATGGGATACCCTGGTCCTTTTTGGCTAAGGGCTTTTCACGTACAAATACATACAGAGGCTTGGGGAAGAGTTCTATGTAACTTTCTAAGACTAACTTAGAGCTGACCTAAATTAGGAGGGGAAGTTTTCTCATTAGCCATTTCCTAAGCCAATGAAAATGAAGGCCCTACACTTATCATTAATATTAATATGATACTTCTAGTGCTAATTGATTTCGGAATCATTGGATTAAAAAAAGAATTTAAAAAACTTTGACATTGTATCTCAAGAAAACAATGAGGGGCTGTCCAGAACTATTAGAACCAGAGGACAAAGTAAACAGAAAGAACTCACTGATCGTCTGAATGCCAAAGAATACCAGAATAAAAAGTCTCAGGATTGTCCTAGCCATAGACCAAAGCTCCTACATCAAATACTGCAAACAGAGGAAAACAGGTTAAGGACCAAGCAACAACAGTCAGGGTCACAGAAGATCTAGCAATTTCTACTAAAAACAAAATTAAGCCTGTTTTCATTGACTACTATTTTTTGAATCTTTGTGATTCTCAATGCCCTCATCTCATATCTTATGACAGTATAATCTAACATCATGAAAAGTATCTTTCCTTTGTTTTCCTTTTCCTTTTGTAATTTTAGTGCAAACCCTATAATAGGAAATAGTTTCTAGAACTTTATAGTCCCTACTGCAAATATCTTCACATATGTGTGTATATCTGTACATACACTGTACACACATATGAATAAATGTGTATAAACTCATACATATGTATCTCTTTATATATTTCTTGATCAATATAAAGATATAGATCTGTCCCAGACTTTTTGCTTCAGAATTAGAACATTTGGTTGATAGAATGGGATCTCTTTTTTTTTTAGGAAACTGACTTCCAAATAATCATTTGATATACCATAGTATAATTTATGATTCAGTTAAAATATTAATATGGAGGTAGATGACTTTCTTTGTAGAAGGTGGTTTTGAAAGGGCATAATGATAATATCAAAGGCCACCTCTGCCTCCTTCAGAGGTTTGCCCAGTACTGACCCTGCCAGATGTGTGCTCTCTATATGTCCAGTAGTAAAACATCAGCAGTAAGAAATGTAGATGTATTCAGGAGGGAAATTACTGCTATAATTTCTTAGAAAATGCCTAGCCAAAAGAGGAATTATTTGCTTCTGATGACCCCTATAGAAAGCTACTTTGCTCTGGAGGCCAGTTCCCCCTAGCCCCTTCCCCTAGAAGTAGCTTTATTCCAACTGGCTCTTAAAAGGAAAGCATTCAAGAAAACAACAACCTGGGTTTCTGTTGGCAGGCAAATGAACTTCATACCAACCATAATTCTCAGACTTTCTGATAGCATTTTCCCCAAAATGAAAACCAACTATCATTTTTCTCATTCAATTTTGTCAGAGGCAAATGAATTCTCTGTATAATTAAGACACGACTGTTTTCCCCAGAGAATCACAGACTTCCTCTCTCCCTTTCCCAAATTCTCAATGTGTTTGGTATTTCTGAATTGGGTTCAAAACATACAACTCCATTTGGGTGAAGATCCCTTTTGATCTGTCTAGGAAATGTTTCTAGCCTAAGTGCTTATCACTGTCAGTTTTGTTGCTTTACTCAAATTAATGTAGGGTACTTTTAAATATATTTTTTAAAAGCTTCAGATCCAAATGATCTTAGTGGAAGTAGAGAGGTTGGAGGGGGCATACGGAGCAAAACGAGATGAGAAATTGACTCTCTTTGGGCATAATTCTTTTTTTTTGTTCACAAAAATAGGATCTAATCCAGAACCCTGTAATTAAGAATATGGTTGTTTTTTTTTCCCCTCTGTGCTCTTTGAAATACCACATCATGTGCTAGAAAAGTTTTGCTGTCATTTCTGATTAGGGCACTGGGTGGTGTATGTTTTGGAGTTGTGAATATTATACACTATCATAATAAGGGCAGTTGATCAGGGATCCTTGATCAGTTAAGTTTCTTTTAGTTAAATTTTCTGATTTTCAGGATGTAAGGGTCAGAGGCAATGAGGTGTTAGGTTATTAAATAAAGTGAATACTTCTTTAATCAACTTTATGAATTATGTAGCCATTAGCTGGCTGAAGGATCAATGACTCTGAGGGTGGCCTTAAGCAAGAAAGATATACACTATCAAAATTTAAAATAAAGAAGGGGAGAGAGATAGAAAGAGACAGAGAGACAGAGACACACACAGAGAGTCAATCTGTCAGTCTTTGGTGGTAGAGAAGAGAGCCAGCTATGAAGGAAGAACCCAGCTCTTGAGAGAAAAATGATCTTTATTGTTTATCTTCTGGAGCCCTGGGGACAGGAACAAGGGGAGGGTCTTTCTCTCTTCTACCTTTCCCCCCCCCACACCCAACTTTTTCATGACCAATAGTAACTTGCCACTCTCTGTAGGAGATAGAGAGATAAATAAACAAGGCCAAAGAACCTAGCGGAGTTTAGAATAGCCCTGGCAAAGAGGGGGAAAGGATTAAAGATCCCAACTGAGGAATTTACCTGAAGAGATTCTGTGCCCAGGTTGAGTAACATGAAGATACCACAAGAAGAGAAAGGATGTTAGGGTACTGTTTCATAAGAGATGTGTGTTGTTTTGGTCACATATGTTCTCTAATATATACCTTTCTACATGTATGCCCACTCTTCTCATTGAAGCTACATTTCTTTGGGACAGGTTTAAGGGGGAAATGTTATTAATATTCATGCTACTTCATTTCAGCAAATCCCTTTGCTTTGAGTTAATTGTGTCAATTGTCTATCGAAGGGGGGTAAATTTAAAAGCTACAGTTTTAGGAGTTCATACCTCCAGAGAGCCTTCAACCTGGGGACCTGCTCCTCCACCTAACCAGAAGCAGACAGCTTGGCAATTTGAGTTGCAGGGCTAGTCCTACAGGGGGGTGCTCCATTTAGAAAGCTTGGACTTAAAAACTACGGCAGTCAAAATGATCATACTAATTTCATTGCTTCCAAGTGAGCTCTTTCACAGGTCCTCTTGTCTGTAATACTTTCTGCAGGACTTTATGGGCTCCTATCAGATGAGTTATCCCTGTACTGATGATTCCTATGTCTAGATAGCTAAACCCTCACCTTTCCCCTGTGCTCTGGTCCT
The DNA here is from genome assembly GCF_028583685.1 of Petaurus breviceps papuanus. Classification (NCBI taxonomy): domain Eukaryota; kingdom Metazoa; phylum Chordata; class Mammalia; order Diprotodontia; family Petauridae; genus Petaurus; species Petaurus breviceps. Next base: position 23,408,080 of record NW_027185698.1, on the reverse strand, counting down.
TCATCTTAAATTGGCTATTTCTAACTGGATCGCCCAAATAGATATCTTTTTTTGTCCAAAAGAGAACTTGTCATCTTTCCCCCCAACTTTCTAACTTTTAATTCCTGTAGAGGGCACCACCATTCTTCTAGTCACTCAGCTACAAAGCTCCAGTTATCCTTTACTCTTCACTCTGAGTCCTTTATCCAAATAAGTTGCCACATCTTGTCGATTTTTCCTCTGCAGCTTCTCACACAGCTGTGTACTTCTCTCCATTCTCAACTTAACCACACCAATTTAGGTCCTTCATGTCTCACCTGGAGTATTGCACTTCCTAATTTATCTGCCTTCTCTAATCCGTGATCCATACAGCTAAGAGATTAGTTATATATCAGATCGTGTCACTTTCCTGTTCAAGAAGTTTCAATAGCTCCCTATTGACTCTACAATAAAATACACACACCTAAGTTTGACATTTACAATCCTTCACAATTGCCTCAAGCCTACCTTTTGGAGCTGATTGCACATTACTCTCCCTCAAATATTCTGCTTTATAGCCAAACTGACCTCCTTAGTATTTTCTGTAGGTTAAATTCCTTCTCCTAAATTGTATCTTTGTACCCAACACCCTACTACCATTGCTTTAATTATAATGCAAAATACATTTTAAATAATGAAAATATAGGGAGTTGACTTAAGGATGGATATAGATGAATACATTTAAGTGATGATTTATAATCAGAGATCCAAGAATTATGATCATAGATCATAGAACATAGAACATAGACATAGAACATTAGAGATATAATTAAGGCGCTTTAGTGTTTATACTCCTGCCCCCCCCTCCCCATCTTTACAAATTAAAAACCCAAGATCCAGTAAAGAGAAGCAGCTTGTGTGAGGTCCATGGCTATTTTAATGATACAGCTGGGACTTTAATTCAGATCTCCTGAATGCTATTCTGGTGCCCTTTCTACTGGAAGGTATATCCCAATTCCTGAGCATTGCATGGTCATGCTCACCAAGTTTTTTTAAACATAAGAGACTATTCTAGCTCTACGATGAACTTTTTACCTCTGTAACTTTATTTGAGCAACCAGGAAACACATTTGGTAGCCTCCACTCCTCACAGTCCATTCTTATTTCAAATGAAGAAGCCCCAAAAGGCTTGTAACACCCAACAATTTAGTCATTACCCTGGAGAAACAGAAAGCTGGTTTGTCATCTCCCCCCTCAGTTCTGAATTCCCCTTTTAAGTGGAATGCAGAAATCATTTGGGTGATGTGTCTAGCTCTGTTAGTGAGGTTTATAGAAATAATAATAGTTGAATTGGAATTACACATGCAGAGAGTGCTGTGGAGAATTAGTAATTAGTTAATTATAGAGGAGGAGATAAGAAAAATATGTTTGATTCACTTATCCAGATAGTTTAAGTAAGCATGACATTTTAGCATGGATCTTCCAGAAAATGACTTCAATTCTCTTTACTTGTCTATGTTTGCAAAGTTTCAGAATTATGTTAAATTATAATTTTAAATATAATTGATTCAATAGACCTTTATGAAACATTTAATCTGTACAAGACACTAAACTTGGTCTGAGTGATACAAAGATAAATGATTACCCACTCTCTGTCCTCAAGGAGATGCCAGTCTGCAGAGCAGGGAGGTGGAGTGTGTATGCATGTTAGTGGCATGAAATACAAGATGTCCCAAAAGTCTTAGTGCAATTTTAAACTGACTAAACCTTAAAAGTGTATATACCAAGAGCTATAATAGAAAGTAGGGTGTGATGGGGACAAAGAAGGTACCCACACAAGACATTCTAGAACAATTTGATCAGGGAAGGCACTGATAATTGAAGTAAACTCACCCAGAGTCACACAACTCATATGCATCAGGCAAGGCTTTCAACCCATGTCTTTGTGACTCTGAACTAGAGACCTCTATCCACTAGAAGTAGTATCAGAGTTTAGTCCTTTACTTTTGCAGAAGAGGAAAATGAGGCTCAGAAATAGTACGAACTGGTACATTCCCTTTTAAAAAAAATAAACCAACTTTATGCCAAAATGAAATAATCTTATTCCATAGCATTGGCATAATGGATAGACAGCTGGCCTCAAGCCAGGAATACCTGGGTTCTAGTTCTGCCTTTTATACTCACTGATTGTATACCATTGAGGAAGTCATATGTGATTTCCTCTTAGTGCTCTAGGAAGCTCTCTTTGTCACAGAGAAGATGCCTACATATCTTGGTAGAACTGGGTTCCTTATCTGAAAGTTTTCTACATCCAAGAAATCACAGACTCAACCCTTTTCCCTATCAGTGTATCAGTGTGATCTAAATTGCAACCAATTGTGGTGACTTGGCTAAGTGACAAATTTCCTTGTGTAATTGTGGATCTTAATTGGACTAGAATTTTGGAAGATACTTCCTATTTCTTGAACATTGCCTGATCCTGTTCACCAGATTTTAACCTAAGAGACTATTCTAGCTCTACAAGCCTCAGTCTCCTCATCTCCAAAATGAAGGGGATCAGCTAGATGATCTCTTCATTACCTTCCAGGCACAAATACAATGATCCTGGTCAGCAGGGATTTGCCAGCAAATATTTAAGACCCAGCTCTAACCCCTGCCCCCCATCCCACCAATGTACACAGGAAACACTTTTGACTTTAAAACACTTTTTCCATCACGTTAATAAGACTCAATAGTCAACGGAATAAATCAAGCCCTGATGAGTAGTTTGCTCATTTTCAAGGAGGGAAAACAGTTTGAGCTAGTTATAATACAGAGTAGTTTGTGTTAGCTCCCATACACTCCTACCGGAAAGTCCAGAGGCTGACACTCTTCTCAGCTGAGATTTTAATAGCTAAAAAGGTCTTTCTGTTACGTGACTAGCATGTGATAAATATATCGTATTCACATCCTAGTAATGTGCCATAAGAAGATAAGGTCTTTAGAATCACAGAAAACCTAAGAGTAAATCAACATATTCAAGTCAATATGAGATGATTAGAAATTAGGAAACTCTTTGATTTCATGTAGATATGGGCTTTCCTAATGTGTCTTCAGTGGCTCAATGGAATTTTTTCCTAGTGTTTCCTAACTGAAAGATATAATAATTCATCTTAAATTTTTTTTCCCCTTCTCCCTATTCACATTCCCATGCTGAAGAAAATTCAGAATTTTAAGAGAATTTTTTTTTCTTTGCTTCACTTGGTTGGTAGATTTTGGATGCTATTGGTGAGCCCTGATTCAAAGCCGGGAATTTGGAGATTCTTCTGAGTTATGACTGTGGAGCCGTCATGTCTAACATGGGCTACCTGGTGACCCACTCAATGGTTCGTTTCCAAGGAGTGACAGCTTGAGACACAACACATGCCCTTGGAGTGTTTCAGGGAGACAGCAAATGGCATTGTTTGCATTCTAGTCTTAGAATGTCTGGGCATTATAGAGACATAACTGGTAACAATGCAGTCTGCCATTGATGCTTTTTTCTCATGGCTGAGTGACTGGCAGTCACTGGGGAGAGCCCATTATTGTCTTCAACTTGTAACTTAACTGCTCCTTTTGTCATTCTGCATAATTGCTGTCACCCAGGTAAAACTAAATTGTTTCCTCCCTGGTAAATTCTCCCACACTCAGTCTTGGGTCCTTCAGGCAATACAGACCAGTGGGGAACCTCAACTACTGAGTTGGTTAAAGAAAATGACCACTTGAAGGGGAAGTTCTTTGAATGGAGAGGCCTCAGAAAGAGGAATGCCATCTTTATAGTACCATGACTGGTTTTTTCAATACAAAATGTGGCCACCAAGACACTCACATTTAAGTTTAATTCCATGAATACCACCAGAACAATTGGCTTGGGAAAAATAAGAATTTTTCTCAGGTGGAGAATCTCTCTGTCTCTCTGTCTCTGTCTCTCTGTCTCTCCCTCTCTCCCTCTCTCCTTCTCCTCCCCCCCTCTCCCTCCCCCCTCCCCCGTCTCTCTCTCTCTTTCTCTTTCTCTCTGTCTGTCTCTCTGTCTTTCTGTCTCTCTGTCTCTGTCTGTCTGTCTGTCTCTCTCTCTCTCGCATCTGCATTATTCCAGATTAAATATCTGTGCTGAATTAGATGTTAGGTTCTCTAATCTAATTAAAACATTTTACATTTCAGTAATATGTATAAAATTCAAGGATAAACATTGGGGCAGATGTGAAGTTCAGATAACACAATTTAATTTATTTTCTTCTATACTCCTTTCTACTACCTGGAAAGTTCAGATTTGGAGTTTAGTTTAATACAAACTCATCAAATGCTTAGTGAGAGGATAAAAGGAGAAAACCAAAATCACCCATGCCCTCAAGGAGGTTTTATTCTACTGTAAATGGTGTTGGGGGCAACAATTGAGTCAATAAGTATTTATTAAAGCTTAGTGTGTGACAGGCACTGTGCTAAGTCCTGGGGATACAAGGAAAGTAAAAAATACATTCCCTGCTGTAACTTGTATATTCTGGCCCTACTGTGGCAGGTCCAGGCAGGTGACATCTACCCCTCCAGGTTCTTGAGCACCCTAAGGGGTTTGGAGTGACTTTTTCTCTACTGCCATTGACTTGAGTCCCCACTCCTTGTTTTCCTTTCATTCTTTTGGGACCATTGACTAGCATCCCAGTTTTACTTATTTTTTGTTAATTTATTTATTTTTGTGTTTGTTCAGTCATTTTTCAGTTGTGTCGTCATTTCATCTGAGGTTTTCTTGGCAAACATACTAAATGATTTGCCATTTTCTTCTCTGGCTCATTTTATAGATGTGGAAACTAAGACAAACAGGGTTAAGTGACAAGGTGAGAATCATACAGCTAGTAAATGTCTGAGGCCATATTAAAACTCAGGAAAATGAGTCTTCCTGACTACAGGTCCAGCACTCTTATCTACTGAGTCACCTAGCTGCATGTGTGTGTGTGTGTGTGTGTGTGTGTTTGTGTGTGTTTGTGTGTGTGTCTGTGCTATGTATCCATTGTAAATGAATGGATATATATATATATATATATATATATATATCCATACACATGCACGCACATATAGGAAAGATACTGGGGGAAGAAAGGTGGGGCTGGAAAGACCTCTTATAGAAAGTTGGGTGTAAGTTGAATCTTGGAGGAAGCCAGGGAAGCTAGGAAATGAAGGTGATGAGAGAGAGAGAACATTCCAAGAAAGTGGCCTAGACAGTAAAAAGATACCAGGAATAGCAAATAGGCCAGTGTAGCTGAATCATAGAGTCAGGGAGGGACTAAAGCATAAGAAGGCTGGAAAGTAGGGCATGATCATTTTGTGAAGTGTTTTAAATGCCAAACACAGGATTGTATATTTTATTCTGGAAAAAAAATTGGAATTTGTTCTAGTTTTTTATGTGGAGGTGTAGGGCAGTGACATGGTCAAAACCACATTTAGAAAAATCACTTTGGCATCTGAATGGAGGACAAATTAACATGGGGAAAGATTTCAGGCAAGGAGACCAACCAGAAGACTACCATAATAATCCAGGTGAGACATGAGGAGGACCTGTGTCAGCATTGTGACCATAGGAGTAGAGAAAAGGGAACACAAAGGAGAGCTGGTGTGAAGGCAGACGTGGTAATACTCCACAGCAGATTGGACCTGTGGAGTGGGTATGTGAGTAGTCAAGGATGGTGCTGAGTTTGTTAACCTGAGTGACTCAACTTGAGGCAAATGATGGCAGCCCCTGTAGAAACAGAAAAGTTTGGAGAAGGGGGAAGATAATCAATTCCATGTTGCCTACGTTAAATTTGTGAGGAGTATGGGACATCCTTGTGGAGTGAAGGCAGTTACTGATTTAAAAAACAAAAACAACTTGAATAAAGGAGTTCACTGTTAACAATGGATGAAACTTGAGTCATTTCAGTAGTGAGATGAGGTGCCCTAAGTAATAGACTCTTTCTCTTCCCTGTCTCACAATACTGTGACACAAAATATGACACCAGAAACCGGCTCTACTCCTGTAAGTGCCTAATTTGTGACCAAGGGAGTGGGAGACAGTGAAGTGAATCTCTTTCCAAATGTATTTACTCTTCACTCTGTTTCTTCCTAGGCCGTGTACCATTTTCATTGTTGTTGTTTAACTGTTTCAATTGCATCTAACTTCTCATGGCCATTTGGAGTTTTCTTGGCAAAGATACTGCAGTGGTTTGCTGTTTCTTTCTCCAGTTCATTTTACAGATGAGGAAGCTGAGGTAAAAAGGGTTAAGTGACTTACCCAAGGTTACACAACTAGAAAGTGTCTAAGGCCATATGTCAACTCAAGAAGATGAGTATTTCTCATTCCTTAAGCCCAATGCTTAAGCCGCAGCTCCATGGGAGTGCCATGCTGTGAATAACATTGCAGAATTGGTTAGGGGTGGGGGAGAATTGAAGAATCATCCAATAAATCAATATCTCAAGAACTTATTAGGCAATTAAGACTGTGCTGGCTTCTGGGAGGAGAAGGAGCAGAGAGAATGTAGAAAAAAAAATAGTCATAGCATTTTCCCCTGATGTGGCAAGGGCTGGGGGTGGGGGTGGGGCAGAGTGTAAGGAACAAATATTAACCCCTTATTATGTACCTACTATGAGCAATAGGCTAAGCACCTTACCTTTTTATCTTGTTTGATCCTCACAACAACACTGGGAGATATATGTTATTATCCCCATTATACAGCTGATGAAACTCAGGCTGAGAGAAGTTAAATGACTAGCCCAAGGTAACAAAGCTATTAGGTGTCTGAGGCTGTATTTAAACTCAGGTCTTCCTGACTCTGAACCTAGAGCTCTATTCACTGTATTACCTAGCTGCTTCTGTCCCAGATTGCTTACAATGGAATTGAAGAATAATCCATATCCATTAAATTCAACAAATGCAGGATGTCCCCAAAGTTTTAGTTCATTTTTAAGCTGTAAGACCTATTTTTTTTAAAGCTTAAAACATATTATTAAAGCTATTTACCATTAAAAACATTTCTATAAAGCACACTTGCTCATTGCCAAGGGACTGAAAGATCATACTATGTGAAGGAATAGGGACTGTTTAGCCTGGAGAAGGGAAAACTAGAGGTTGGGGGAAAAGAGATGAAGGCCTGTGACACAGAAGAGGGATGGACTTCTTCTGCTTGAGCTCATCAGGAATAATGAGCAAATAGGGGTAGAATTTTCAGTGAGGCAGAATTTAGCTACAGTTATGGAAACTCTTCTAACCATTAGAACCGTCCAAGCAAGTAGAGTGGACTGCTTTGAAATAGAGTAGCCCCCACCCCCACCCCAACTAGTTCTCCTCCTCTAGGAAATAAAGCTTATTTGGATGCTTTGAGGTGATGTTGCAGACAGGAAGATGCCTGTTCACATATAGGGTGGACTGGATGATTTCTTAAGGTATGTTCCAGAACCTGGGATGCTATAAAATACCTGAAGGCAATTTTCATGTCTCCCCGACATTTTCTCAGTCTAATTGTCTCCAATTTCTTTTAATCACGTATATGAGTCTCTTCAGCTCTCTGGTTTTCTTCCTTCAGAAGAGATGCAGGTAGATCATAGCCTTCCTAAGATTGGTGCTACTGAAATCAGTACTCCAGAGGTGGCCTTGACAGCTCAAGAGAAGAGCAAGGACCGTCCCCAGCCTCCATCTAGATGTTGTGCTTCTGTTGGTGTAGCCTAAAATTGCATTAGCGTTAAAACTGTTGATTCGGATTTTTGTATCATTTTGACCTGTACAAAACTCCCTGATCACATTCACCAAACAACTGTTGTTCACTCACAATTCTTATCCTATACTTTTGAATTCTAGTATTGAATTTTATTAGAATTCTAGTATTGGATTTTATATTTTTTTTTTACATTTCATCTTCTTAGATTTGGCTCATCATTCTAACCTATCGAGAGCTTCTTTTTGTATCCTTCTTCTGTCATCTAATATGTTAACTACACTTACCAGTTTGGGATTGTCTGAAAAATTGATAAGCATGCCATCTGTGCCCTCATCAAGGTCATTAATAAAAAATGTTGGTGAAATGCAACTTTGTTCAAGATAGTAAATTTAAAGGTTGCAGCTCCTGCAGTGTTGGTGAAACTTGGTTCAGCCATTCTGGAAATCAATTTGGAAGCATAGTCCAGTTCAGAGTCATTAAACTGTACATAATCTTTGTATCACCAGGGATGATCAGTGGTATTACCAGTTAGGCCCATACCCCAGAGTTTAAAGAAAAAAAGAAAAGAGCCCATATGTACTAAAATATTTACTGTTCTTTCTGGATTGAGAAAGAACAGGAAACTAAGGGGATACTTATCAATTGGGGAAAGATGTAAAAAATGATGATATATGATGCATTGGAATATTATTGTCTTATGGGATGACAGAATGAAAAGTTTCAGAAAAACCTGGGGAGCTTTGTATAAACTGATAAAGAATGAAGTGAGCAGAACCTCGAGAAATTTTAAAATACTAATGCAGGAAAGCAAAATGACTAAGAAATACTTAGGAATGCTATCAATCCAGTGGTCAGCCATAATTTCAAAGAACTGGTGATAAAATCTGCTACCCAGCTCGTGACAGAGAGACAATGAACTGAAGGTGTGGAATGACACATGTACTTTCAAATATGGCCAATGTTGGGGATTTATTTTGGTTGATGATGCATATTTGATATAAGGATTTTGTTTTTATTTTAATTGCAGGAGGTGGACCAATAAAAGGGTTAACAAAATTAAAAAAAAGAAAATATTATTATTGAAGCATTTAAAAATATACCAAAGAAAACAGAAAGAAGGGCATTAGGAAACATGGCTAAGTGGAAAGATTTGAAAATTAAATGTTGCATACACACATGCATGCATGCATGCACACACACACTTACAAAAGAAGAAAGCTCCATATAACATATCCTCAGCTTTGTGCTCAATCCTCTTTTAAAAGTTCTACTTTGTATATAAATGCTCACTTTATTTGGTATTTATTAAATTCAGGAAAAAAAAAGTAAATGAGAGGGGGGCAAAAGGGAAGGTTTAGAAAGCCTTACCTAGCAGTCCATACCCTTCCCGGCCTACACTCATCCCTGGTTTGGATACCTTCAGCCCTTTTTATGGCACTCTGCCTCTCTTCAGTAGCTTATCAAGCTATTTGGGGACTTTCTTCTTTCTCTCGATGGCCACATCTTGAGTCTATCTCCCTCACTCCTAATTACTACTCCTGGTTACAAGTGCCCAAATTGATAGTTATAACTCAGAATAGTTGCAAGAAGAGAGTTCAGGAAAAGCATTATGATGTTCTTAGTATGAACGTACTGCAAAAACCAACCACATTACCCTGCTATCTGGTGTCGTGGTATTAAAGTAAATTTCTTTTCCACCAAAGAGGGGATCATATAAAACACTCATGTGACATTTATTGGGGATTCGAGTTATCTTAGCTGGGGGTGGGGGGTAGGTGAGGAAGGGATGCCATGGATTTCTTACAGACATATCAGCAAAGGAGAGGACAGACTCCCTGAGCCAAGAACATGACATAAGACTCCTAACCAACCTGACTTTAGGGTATGAATTATGAACCCAAATATTATGCCCTCCTTTTGTGGCAACGGCATCTTGGAGTTTTTAGTTCAGCTGTGGTACAGTGGGCAGAACACAACCCTGATGGCTCTAGCCCTACCTCTGACAAGGAGCTCTTATTTTGGGCACATCAGCTCTTTTTGTTGGACTTCGGTTTCATTAGCTTTAAAATGAAGGGTTTAGATTGGACTAGATTACTGCTAGAGAGCCTTCCAGATCTGTGACTCTACCTGCATTCTCTGTGCTCTGAACAGAACCTGGTACTGTCAGACTTTAGCTCCTGTTCAGTCACATTAAAAGTATGAAATTGACCTAAAATAGAACTAAAGAATAAATAAAAAGGGCACCATGGTGGTGTAGAAAGAGATGTGAGGGATTTAGAGCCTGAGTTTGAATCCCAGCTCTGCTGTTTTATTTCCCAGGTGGTTTTGGATTAGTCCCTTCCTCTCTTTGGTTTTAGTTTTCTCATCTGTAAAAATGAGGAACTTAGAATAGATCCCTGGGCCCTTCTGTCTGTAAGCTTAGAATCCTATGAACTTGACATTTGCTGTTCATGCAAAATAAGACTGGGGAAATTGGTCTGTTTATCTGCAGTACACGAGGAATTTGCGAGCACAGCCAGGTAATATATGGTAACATAAACAAAGGCTAGATTTAAAGAGAAGTGTTGGAGAGCATAGAGGTCAATAATTCCTAAGGAATGTCACAAGTTCTTTGTTACCCAGGAAAATATAGACTTCCAAAAGGAGGATGGTAAGCATATGTGGAAGATCGTGACTTCGATATGGTCAGAGGGAAAGGGAGAGGGTCCTTTTGCAAAAATTTTACCTGTGTTTAGCCATTCCCCAATTGATGGACATCCCCACCATTTCTAGTTCTTTGCCATGATAAAGAGAGCTATTCTAAATATTTTAGGATGTACAGGCTCTTTTATTTTTTCACTAATCACCTTAGGAAACAAAATCATCTTGTTGCTTGTCTTTTGTTATCAAAGAGGACATGACATCAGGGAGGTGACACCATGACATGCAAGTGAATTGGATGTGAGGGAGGTCTGTGCAAAATCACCAGCCTCACTTTCTTCTACAGAGCCATCTGGGCCCAGTGATGAGATATAGATCAGGACAACTGGAGATGGCCCTGGATGCGGTGGGAGATCTTGGCCTTTTTAAAGCCAAGGTCTTTGACAGGTCTCAGGCAAGGGAGACCTTGGCCTTTTTAAAGCCAAGGTCTTTGACAGGCAATGCCTGTTCAGTGATTAAGGCTAGGTAATAAATGAAACAGAAAATGGCCTCTTTACCTAGTCCAAAAAAAAAATCAATCTGGAAGGGAAAGACCCTTAGGATTTTTGGCCCAAACAGAAACAATTGCTATTTACATTCACTCTGAGCCAATTAGGACTCTGACAATGACTAAGCGGGGATTGGCCTGGGAACTATTGCTGGCCAATCAATGAGATCCAGAGTAATTTGGTTTTAAGACCGTTCCTTAAGGGAAAAAAAAAATATTTTGGGGATCAAAATTACATTCCTTTTGGTAGAGCACCTGCAGGTAAGGGTACAATACTTTACATGGACATAGAGAATGGGAAGGAAGAAAGGGAGGAAGGAAGGAATGGCTGCACTGCTCAACTGGCCAGTTCCAATTGAATCCCCAGTGGCGCAGTTCCTATTTTCTACTCAGAGGTTGTTGTTTGCCCTTATTGCTGGGTCAAAGGGTATATAGGCAGTTTAATAACATTTTGGGGAATAATTTCAGATTAGACATCTTTAGGGCAGGGTGGAGGGAAGGGAAAAAAAGAAAATCACATGATAACTTTATTACATATTTAAAAAGAATAGCAAGTTGTACAAAACAGATCTGCAGTTTCATGTATCTTTTTTCCATTCTACATTTTTAGAAATACTTATTATTTTATTTTTATTTTTAAAGCAATCAGGGTTAAGTAACCTGCTTAAGGTTACACAGCCAGTTATTTCTGGGCGAGGTGCTGAGTATCTGAGCCTGGATTTGATCCCCAGGTCATCCTGACACTGGAACCAGTGATTTTACTCGCTGTGCTACCTGGCCACCCCAGAAATACTTTTTTTTAAAAAATTTCTTAAATTCAGAATGAAATAAATGAAATTTTAAAAAAAAACAGTTTTTATTTGTGATTGAACATTTAATCTTATAGAGACTTGTGCCTAGTTGCCTGTGTAACTTTCCCAATTTCTTATTGGGAAAGTAGACCCCGCAGGCATTTAATAATTGAACTTATTTCCTTCTGGTCATCATAGGCAATGTCTCTGTTCCAAATCTCTGTTACCTGGGGTTAGACATTCCCCTTTTAAATTCTTTAATTCTTGATTGACAATATGTGCTCATTCATTTCTTACCAACCTTAAGTGTGGACACTTCTTTATGCCACACACAGCTAGGACTCAGAAAGATATTTCTTCTTATAAAGAGAAAGTAGTTACGGTCTTTCCCCTAGTGTGATGACTCAGTATGGAAGCATAAGTCATTGGAGGGACTCTGAATGAAAGATAGAAGAGTCCAGTCTTCTAGGGAAGAGTTAATAACTCAGCTTGAAGACTTCAGTTGAAGTCAGATTCTAGAAGAAGGATGGAACTCCACATGTCTAGAGGACTGAACCCTAAGGCTCACAAGCAGGACAGACCTAATGGAGACTACACACCTGGTAGAAATTAATCCATATCAGGAACCAGGAAACTAGGCCTGGAGGAAATAGCCTGAAAAATTGAACAGAAGACATTGGAGGTACAAGCTGCACTCCTATCTGTGTTCCATAGGTGCATATGTTCCCTATATGTGTTCTCCTTCTTTCATGTTCTCTAGGTGTGTCTCTCTCCCCAACTTATATATACACTGCAACTATATGACATAAATAACGATCATGATATGATGCAATACCAGCACTAAAATGTTAAAAGCATGCAAGCAACGAACTCAGAAGGGATATGGAAGTTATGAAATTATAGAAATTCATTTTTGTTTGGAAATTATATACATTTTCCTTTAAACCAATTATAAATGATGAAGTTTGTGGTTTCACAAATAATTTTTTTTAAAGCAATTGGGGTTAAGTAACTTGCTCAAGGTTACATGTCTAGTTATTTTTTTGTGTGGGTGCCGAGTATCTGAGGCCAGAACCGATCCTGGGTCTCCCGACACCAGGGCCAACACTCCTACTCATTGCACCTCCTGGCCACCCCTATTTCATGAATAATTTTAAAAATTTTGCTCATTTGAATGTTTGTCTTTTTGGTGACCACTAAATAAAATAAACCAAAAGTTATGCCAGTGAACAATATAATAAGATAAGACAAGATATAATGTAATAAGACAAGAAAAGTTAGCAAATGATAAGCTATTTTAAAAGGGGTTAATATTTATGATGTATATATTTGTGGGAAAATGTGTCTCAGATCTGTTAAGGAAGACTGTTCTATTTCTAATTTTCTTATTCTGCTATTTCATTAAATATTTTTGCTTTAAACTGATGGGGGTCCTCTGTTAGACTAGGAAAAAGAAAGCCTCATTGGTGAGGGCCTTTTTTTTTTTAAAGCAATCAGAGTTAAGTAACTTGCTCAAGGTTACACGGCCAGGTGTTTCTAGGTGGGTGCTAAGTGTCTGAGCCCGGATTCGATCCCCAGGTCATACCGACACTGGAACTGGTGCTCTTACTCACTGTGCTACCTGGCTGCCCCTGGTGGGGGCCTTTTGACCTGTGGCTTTAAGTGGACTGACAGAATTCCTTGAACCTGGGGTAGGTTTTTTTTTTCTTTTTGGAGGACAATTGGGGTTAAGTGACTTGCCCAAGGTCACATGGCTAGTTTTTGTGTTAAGTGTCTGAGACCACATTTGAACTCAGGTCCTCCTGATTCCAGGTCCAGTGCTCTATTCACTGCTCCACCTAGCTGCCCCTACCTGGGGTAGTTTTTAATGGGGGCCTCACACTCAAAGATCTTTTCTGTCTCCCATGTTAGGTAGTGTAAGTACCTGGAAGCTAGGAACCATGTCATTTTCATCTTTGTACCTCTACTACCTAGCATAATATTTTGCCTATAGTAGATGTTTGCTAAATGTTTGTCAGATTGAGTTGTTTCTGTATTCTTCTAGCAATAAATACTGCTATCCATGATCCATTTGGAAAATGGAGATAAAATCTGCCTTCTGCACTTCACCATAAAGTTGCAAGGATCAGCTAAATATGAAAGCTTTTTTTAAAGAATAAAGCATTATATAACAACCAGGTGGTATTTATGAAACATGGATGAGTTCAAATGCATGCATATTTCTTCAAGTCACATTTTAATATAGCAGTGACCTGATAAGTCACTGAAATATAGATTGGTATGCTTGTATTAGATAAATTCCCAGGTACCCTTTTTGTTCTATTATTTATACAATATGCTATGGTCTAAGTTCTCTGGTCCTTAATTTTACAAGGATTAGACTCTTCTGCAGTATTAGAAAGTTTGACTGGTTGTCTTCTAATATCTCTTTCAGTAATTACATTTTGTTATTTACCTTGGAGGACTTGGTGAGATGATAGAAACTGGAGACATGAGCAGTTAGGTTAAACATATTTGGGTATTGTTTATAATTATACTGTTTCCAAATAATCCTTCTTTCTTTTTTTCTTCATTAACTTTTGGCTCATTTCTCTGTCTCTTTGGAATCTGTAAAAGCAATGAGAAGAGAGAATATGTTAGCCTTTTTGATCTTGAATTTAATACCAGTGAGAATTGAATGAATTTAATACTGGTGAGAGTAACTTTCTTATAGAATCTGATGATGCCTCATTTGGCTTCTGGTTTATCTGTGGTTTTAGCTTACTGACCTCAATCACTTGTTCCATTGGTTCTAATCAACAGAAATACATTCCTTAGATTACCTCTCATTTTTATTAATCCCCTTTAAAATAGCCTATCATTTAAGTTATTTTTTCTTGTCTTATCTTTTGTTCAGTGGTATATCTGAAGAGAAAGAATTCATTTTTTGATTTTTTAAACATTCTAAACTTAGTAATCATCAAAAAAGAGAAACATTCAAATAAACAATTTTTTAAAAATTCATGAAAATATGACCACTCTTTATAATTATATATTATATGCACATAATATATAATTATAATTATGAAATTATAAATAGGAAAACTTATGCTTTCATAGCAAAAGTATACTCTTTACTTCCATATCCTTTTCTGAGCTGTGCCATTAACATTTTATTGATTTTGCTAGATCCTATCACAATTATTTATTTCATATAGTCACAATGTATATATTATTTTCATTCTGCATTCATTACTGAATAACTTAATATTTCTTCCTGTATTTCTTTCTGTGTTTGACATTTTATATAGTACAATGATACTCTATTGTGTTCATGTATCACCATCTGTTCACCAGCAGTTGGACACGTAGCCTCTTAAAAAATTGTCTATGTATATACCAATAAGAGAGCTGTTTTTTCCTTTTTTCAATATTATCCTTTAGGTATAGTCCTTGTTGTGATAGTACTATGTTAAAAGATATGAACAGATAGGTAATTCTTATTATATAATGCCATATCCTTTTCCCAAAAAGATTGTACCAATTTATAGCTCTGCTGGAAGTGTGTATTCCTCCACAGCCTAACAAGCCTTGAATATGATCACTTTAAAGTTTATACTCCAGTGTATTTAGTGTAAGGTAGCATCTATGAATGGTTCAAATATGTATTTCTCTGATTATTAGAGAGAGGAACAATTTTCCAGGTGGTGACTGATCATACTTTGTTCCTTTTTTGAGACTTACCTCTTCATATCCTTTGACTGCTTATCCATTAGGGAATGGAGTGTCCCGGTTTTCACAAGCCTAAGTTGCACATTTGCAGAGATAATGATTTTAATTTATGACCACGTGCATGGGAAGAAAGCAGCCACTTTGATTACTTTCTATTTCCTGGTGAATTCTCTCATAAGTGGTTACACAATTTACAAAGCCTGAGCACCATATTGATGGGATTTTTCTTTAAATGTGAAGAACAGCATGTATCCCTCAGGGAAATGCACTGAACTACAAATTCCAGCTGAATTCTTTGAGGGGTTAAGTCATTGTGAGTGGTGTCACTGGGAACAATTCACTCAGGCTAGCAGTTGGTGGTGAATACTTGCCATTTTTTTTCATGGTCCAGGCATCTAAGATGCTAGGGTCATATGTTCCATAACTGTCACAGCAGACACAGGGAGGGACTAATGATCTATAACTTAGAACACAAGTCAACAATTATTTATCTGTCAAAAGTTTTCAAATGTTAGTCAGTGTTACAGGGTCCTGCTGGGCTAGAGACTGTGCTTGTCTATCTTATTTTCATAAGGAAGATCGATCTTCAAATAGTTTTAAAAGTATAAAAAGTAAAGCCATTGCCCCAAGGCATAAAGGTAGGAAGATGCGTGGAAACATTTTAAGTCCTACTTCTTTTTTAAACTAATAACTTATTCGTTGCTTATGGTTCCTTAATTGATTATATCTGAAGACCTAAGTTCTTATGGTGAAATTTTAGGAAGCTAAATTCCTGAATTTTATTTTGTTTCACCTTCTTTACTCTGTGTTGTTTCTTATGGTGAAACAATAATATCCTATTATTTTAATATACCACAATTTGTTCACTGTTATTTAAAAAGCTTTTAAAAATTATTTATTTTATTTTTAATTTATGAACTAATACAAGCATTTCCATAACATAATAGAATGAAAAAAATGATTGCACCTCCATTATGTACAACTATTTCTATTCCTTTTAAATACATAATAAATTATCATGTAACTTTCCTTCCTTCCCTCCCCACTTCCCACCCCCCTAGTGATGGGGCTAACATTAAACACACATATGTATGTGCATGAATATATGCATGTATATCTGTATATCCATCCATATATATATATATATATATATAATTCTATACATATTTGTATTTGTCAGTTCTTTTTCTGGATACTGATTGTCTCTTCCTTCATAGCTTCTTTGTAGTTAGTGTGGGTATTTATAATCGTCAAAATGAATTAGTTGCTCAAGGTTAAATTTTTTTTTAGAGGGTATTTGGGGTTAAGTGACTTGTCCAAGGTCACATGGCTATTTTTTGTGTTAAGTGTCTGAGGCCGGATTTGAACTCAGGTCCTCCTGACTCCAGGGGCAGTACTCTATTTACCACACCCTCGAAATTATTCTTAAAATAATATTGTTACTATACACAAGATTCTCTTGGTTCTGTTCCTTTCTCTCTTCATTATTTCATAAAAGTCTATCCATGTTTTTTCTGAAATCAAACTCATGTTCATGTGCAGATATTCATGTGTGTGTGTTTGTACTGAGACGTCAATGACTATCTAGTTTAACCCATACCAGAAAAAAAAAAGTCCTCTCTATATTATACCCATTAAGTGGGCATGTAGCCTCTGTTTTCAAACCTTTAACGAAAAAGTATCCAATACCTCTTTGGAAAGCCCGTTTCAATTTTGGAAAATTCTAATTTTTTTTTTGCCAGTTCTTCTTTAAATTAATTCTAAATTTGACTATTTTCTATTTCTACCCATTGCTACTGTCTCTTCCTCTTTGGGTCAAATAGAACCAGTTTAACTCCTGTGTCCACATGACAGCCCTTCAACTACTTAAAACCCCTTTCCATGACCTCCCTCCCCAAGCCCACTCCAGTTTTCTTCTCCCAACTCATATCAGGATTCATTTCCTTCAGTTGATCTGCATATAGCATTGACTTGAGGCTTTCACCCATCCTGATTAGCACTGCCTGGTGTGTGCTATTGTTGAATTTCAAAAATAATATTCTGAGCAACTCATTTATCTAAAGGCTTGAAGTGTGTCAACTGCCTCCTTTCCCATTTGGCAGCTCAATGCCTTCCACTTGTTAGGCTTGTGACCTATTTTAGGCCACCGTTAAGGCTGCCTTAATGTGGCTTTGATTGCTTCAGCTTGGACTCAGGTTCCTGTCATGATCACCTATTGCTCTTATCTTGGCTTGGCCATTAAACCAGTCAGCTAAAATTGGAATGATGGAGTGACATTTGGCTTGCAGGATGAAAAAAAAAAACCACAAAACAGTACAACACAGGCCTTTTATGCAGCACTATAAAATTTTCTCCAAGGGGGAAAGGAAGGAAAAAAAAAAGGAGGAAAATTGAGTGGTGTGGGGGAGTGGGAGGAGAAGGCCAAGTAAGAAATATGCAGCTGAATGCAGGAGGGCTTTGCGAGGCCATTAGGGTTTTACTTTTCAACTTAACCACACTAGTGAGGGATTTGGATGCTGGGAGAAAATAGAGAGCACATTTGTTAGACTTTTCACTTTAAAACGTGCTTGTGGAGATGGTGAATAAAATATCGGCGTTGATATAAATTGCTTCAGTGCCCAGCGGTTTTAGGAGAATGCAAGCTGGTTTACAGATTGGTTTTTGTAAGTATGCCTCATGTTCAGGTCAGTGCTTCTCTCTAGTTTAACAAGGGTAGTGATTGGGGCCTGCTACCCTAGAGAGAAACAGCTGGAAAATCAAGTTACCCACTGAAAAATGAGCTTAGAGGCCTCATGATTAAAAAATATATATATAAGAATATTCAGATCTGTGATCCATGGGAACTCAGCATTTTCTCCTATGGTATAATGACATCGTAGCCATCTGGTGTTCCCTAATAGAATGCTGGACACTGTGAGGAAGAATGGGATTCGAACCTGTGTCTTGGTATGGTCATTGACAAGTCATAGCTTCCATGTTCTTCAGTTTACTCATCTGTAAAATAGGGGTGATAATATCAATAGTACTTATGTCATGGGGTTATTGCGAGACCTAAGTGAAAGAGCTTGTAAGTGCTTTGCCAATTTGAAAGCGCAACATAAATGTCAGTTGTTATTACAGCAAACATGCAGGTACAGATCTTTTAGACTGTAGCAGTGGGTACAAATGGGAAAACCATTTCAAAGCCCTCTTTTCTATGTGCTTTTCGAAACCAATTCCTAATCTGCTCAAACCCTGCATCAGTGTTCTATTAGTTTTATGGGATTAAGAGGTAGAAGTAGGAGTACGCTTTTGGTGGGAGCATTTGCACCTTGGCAATTGGCAAGGGATAAGAAACAGAGCTTGATTTGTTATTTTGTTGGTTTTCTAGACTTAATAATAAATCACCCAGTAAACATTTATTAATCACCTACTAAATGCCAGGTCCTGCCCTAAGCACTGGAGATACAAAAAGAAGCCAAACACAGTCCCTGCTCTCTAGGAACTTCTAGTCCAGTAGGAGAGGTAACAAACAACAGAAATGTACAAATTATATACAGAATAAATAGGAAAGAGTTAAAAGAAGGAAGAGACTAGAATTAAGAGGGGTTGGTAAATGCTTCCTGTAGAAGATGGGATTTTAGTGGGCTCTAGAAGGAAGCCAGGAAGGCCCATAGGCAGATCTAAGGAGGAGGAGTCCCAGGTATGGGGGATAGCCAGAGAAAATTCCCAGAGCCAAAAGAGACAAGAGTGTCTTATTTGTAGAACAGCAAGAAGTCCAGTGTCACTCAATGTTAGAGTACATGGCAGGGTCTGAGATGTAAAAAAGACTGGAAAGATGTTGGGGTGGAGGGACTAGGTTTGAATGCCAAACAGAGGATTTTGTATTTAATCTGGGGGGCACTAGGGAGCCATGGGAGTTTATTGAATGGTAAGTTTCAGTGACATGAGTACTTTTTTACCCCTTTGGAGGCTAGGTTGGTAAATATTTCCTAGCACACCACTAGGTAGAAGGGACCTTAAAAACCATCTAATTAATTTCTTCTTATTATAGAAGAGTAAGCTGATACCCAGTGAGCCAAATCTACTCACCCTGGGTCACCCAGATTTCAAGTTTTACAGCCAAGATTTTAGCTAGTTCCAAATTCAGGAAATTTGTTACTGAACAACACATTAAGAACAAGATAGAATAAAAAAATCAACTTAGTAACAGTGATATTGTAGAGGAAGTCTAGTATTATTGCTGGTGCTATCCCGAGCATTCTGGGTTAGAAAGGGGTTGAACTCCCTGAATTTTGAGTTCCCTTCCAGCTCTGAGATCTATGCATCTGACTTTTCTCTTGGGGGCAGTAGATATTGGACACATTTTTAGACCCAATAACCTCACTTACAGAGATCCTTGGCGCTTGTTTCATTCAGAGAACAAGTTGCTCTATGGTAAGTAGCTTCTGGATTTTTTGTAGTGCGGTCATCTAATTTACAAAGAAAATATTATACTTGGTTTGAATGGAGAGAGAAACTCAAGACCAAAAAGCTCTCCAGCTGAGAGAAACATCCCATCCTGGAGACGGAGGTGACATTCTTCCCATCGATAAATCACTCTCTTAATCCTTAGCAACACAGCGCTTAATCAGTTCCAGAGGAATTCCAGTAAGGCATAACGATCACTGTGTTATAAGGGGTCTTTGGAAGATGACTTGTTTATTACACACTGATTAAACCCCGAGTTTTGTAATAATTTATATATGGTATATCATCACTATTTTTAAGATCATAACCTATGAAAACCTACATGACTGAAAAAAAAGTGGGAGTGGGAGGACCTCATATAGTCTGTTACTTATAAGTATATGCAGTATTGTGGGAATAGATTCTGAATTTTTGGTGCTAACTACTCAATCTGCTTTTTCTGAACCTTTAATAGCATTTCATCTTAACTTGAGTTGTACACTGAGACCCTTCCAAAAGCATGATGGTCTAGTTTAGTGGAATGAACACTAAATTGAGAACCATTAGAACTCAATGGTTACTAATATTCCCTCTAACTCTGATGACCTCAGAGCTTACATAAACAATATTGTTCAATATCTTTGTCCTGATAAATTTTATCTGCTTCCCAGAAGCTTCCTGCATGTGAAGGCTCCACTTGCACTCAGCAGAGAGCAGCTATTCATATGATCCCTTCTAGGATCATAATAAGGTCATAGAATCAAAAGTTTAAGAACTAGAAGGGAGGCTTAGAGAACATTTAATCCAATCTCTTCAATTTACAGATGAGTAAACTGAGTCCCAGAAAGTTGGTGGATTGTCCAAGGTCACACAGGGCGTGAGTAGCAGAACAGGGATTCTAACTCAGCTCCTGTGGCTCTTAAGTCCGGCACCCAGAGCATTCCATGCTCTCGCCTGGTTGACCAAAGTGCTCTAATGTGTCATCCTTCCTGAGATATTAACAATCTGGGTTACCCCCCATGACATATATGAGAACTTTCTTTTCTCTCTTGACTCTCTCTTGCCCTCTTTTCCATTTCCTTGGTGAGAAGACCCATCTGGTGATATATTTCATGTTAATGAGTAAAGTTTTAGGCACTTTCTGGAGAAATAATGTTAACCCCAACATGGAATACTAGAGTTGGAATCACCAGACCTGTAGCAGGCTGTTATAGGACATCATGGGATCAAAGGCCCACAAAATGGTAGGGTTGGAGGAACCTATGATGCATAGCATCATTAGTATGGAGCCTTAATTTTACGGAGAAAGACAATAAGGCTCAGAAGGGGTTGGGCTTTGGGCAGGGATAACGTTTTAGTTCTCTCATGTCCAAGGCAGTGTCTGAGCAGCAAGTTACTGAATTAGGTTGTGGGGTTTGTAGTGGTTAAGGGACAAAGTGTCTGGTTTAGTTGAAGTGACAGCTCATTCAGATTTGCATGAAACACTGACTTTTCCATGTATCTTGCTATATGAGAAGCTAATAGAATTTGCAAAGCCTGGGGACTGTTCATTTTAATAATGAATAATTAGGTGCCATTGGGCAAGTAATTTAACTTCTTTGGATCTCAGTTTCCTCATCAATAAAATGGGGCGTGTGTGTGTGTGTGTGTGTGTGTGTATGAGAGAGAGAGAGAGAGAGAGAGAGAGAGAGAGAGAGAGAG
>NW_027185698.1:23349396-23386507 GCF_028583685.1 Petaurus breviceps papuanus | reverse complement strand
AGAGAGAGAGAGAGAGAGAGAGAGAGAGAGAGAGAGAGAATGGTTGGACTTAGGCCTTTAAGGGCCTTTCTGGCTCTAAATGTTTTAGTCTATGAACCTTCTTTTGCCAAGGTAGGTGGGGGAAATTATTTCTTTCCTCATTAATCACGCAGTGAATAGGAAAAGGTAGGGTGGGATAGAAAGCTATGGCTGTTAGATTGACAGGCAACTTTCATGGTAGTTTGCAAGCATCTCCAACAGGACAGATAGAAATATGAATATTATATGAATGTACACAGATATGTGTCTCTGTATCACCATCTCTGTTTGTGTCTGTGTCTGTCTGTGTATCTGTGTCTGTCTCTGACCCTCTCTTCCCTTCCCCCCCATCTTTGCATCCCTGGGATACAGCACAGTGCTTGACTCATAGTAGGTTTCTGATAAATGTTTGTTGATTGATTTTATACAGTCACGAATACAAACCACCAGAGGTCACCCAGAGCCCTAAAAACCTCCCATGTCCTTTCATCCCACCCTATACAGTATTGAACTTATTATTAATGAATGTGATGCTATAGTAGGGGACATCAGAACTCTTTGACAATTTCATGTAATATTTTGAATGGAATGCTAACATCCACCATCAGGCTGTCATGTTGATAGGTACAACATTGCCCATTGAGCTCTCCGAGGATGACATGTCCTTGTGATTGGAAATGGAGGGGTTCACTTGATAATGCTACTTTGCAACTATTTTGTGTTTAATGTTACAGTCCTCTATTCACCCCCATCTCCATTAGAATTTAAGCTCTTTGAAATCAGGAACTATTTCACTTTTATATCTGGATCCTAGCAGAGTGTGTGATTATAGCAAGCAATTGATAAATGTGGATTTAATTGAATTGCATAGTGAAGGAGTTCTGAACTTTTGTGTGTCCTAGACCCCTTTGGCAAGTCTGGTTAGGTACTGGGCCTCTTCTCAGAATCACATCTTTTTTTTTTTTTTTTTTGAAGGGGTGAAGGCAGGGCGATTGGAGTTGAGCAACTTGCCCAAGGTCACATGGCAAGTTTTGTGTTAAGTATCTGAGGCTGAATATGAACTCAGGTCCTCCTTTCTCCAGGGCCCATGCTCTATTTACCATGCCACCTGGCCACCCCCAGAAAAACATCTTTAAATGAATATTTTTGAATACATAGGATTGCAAAGTAAAGCAATTATAATGAAATATTGTTATCAATATATACATATATGACTATATATATATATATATATATATATATAATGTTGATTCTAGCTAGTGATCTAGCTATATTACTGGACCCCAGGTTAAGAATTACTGGCATAGAGAGTGGTCAGTTGAATATGAGATTAGAACTCCCAAGGCTCTTCCTGGTGGGGTCAATATTACTGTCCAATTGGGGTCCCATCACTACAAAATTCTTAGAATAGCACCTGCCATGGCTGTTGTGCTGTATCGTGTAATGTCCCAGCTCTAGGAATAGAGCTGCAGTCAGTGTTCTAGGATCTATACCATGAAGGAGTAAAATGGGATGGAGAACACTTACTAGATCTATTGTGGGGTTCTCTGGAAATTATTAGTTCCAGCCCCTCCCAGGTCATAAAATAGATAAGAACATCATGGAAGGGATTAAGCCTTTAGAAAGAAGGTTCTTATCCTCCACTACATAGGTTTTGTAGAGGAGTGAGTTTGTAGGCACAGGGGCTAAGGTGGACCTCTGAGTCCTGTAGAAGCCACCTCCACCTCAGGCATCCAGGAGATACCTTAAGGTGCTTCAGGAGGCTGGGGTTTGGTGATTGGCGCAAATGAGAACCTGAGGATAAACTAGCGTTGGGGGTACATGAATCTCCAAAATGTTTTGCAATTCTTTGTCCAAAGGAAACACTGAAGAACTGCCTCTACCTTCCCCAAGTCCATCACACACCTTGTGAGTTTGTGAAAGCCTAGTAATTAATTCCATTTCCTCCTGTTCACACTGGAACTTTTCTTGCTTGATGAAGAAGTAGAGTTAGCTTAAGAAAGGATATATCCATAAAACCATCAAAGATTACAATCAAGAGGAAATAATCTCTGTGAATGGTTTAAGCTAAATCTAGGTTCAGGAAGGAAATCATAGATACATAATTGGAAGGTATGCAGAAATGAATGAAAGAGCAGGGTTCAGATTGTAAGCTCCTTGAGGGCAGGGACTATGGTTTTCTTCTCCTTTTTTGCCTCTTTCTGTATCCCCAGCTCTGAGCATAGTGCCTGGCACATAATAAACATTTTATAAATGCTTATTGATTACCTAGTTAAATAATCTAGGTTCTTTGATTAATTCCTGACCTGCCTGTCTGAGCTACCACTTTAAGCTTCTGAGGCTTTTTTATCATGATTCCCCATTGTACTTGATGGACCACAGCTTTCATTGCATAGAGTTAAGATTATAACATGAAATCTCATAGTGTGGTCCTATGGTCTCTGTGGGTCTGTGAAACCCTTCTGGAGGTCTGCAAAGTTAAAACTATCTTTATAACAACACTAAAATGTTATTTTCCTATTAATATACTCTCTTTTCAAAGTATATATATGTGAGGCTGAATTTTCTTCAGATACTTGAACCAAAACAATTCAATTGCAACAGACTGAATGCAGAAGTAGATATAAGAATTCAACTTTCTATTAAGCTAGACATTAAAGAGATTTGCAAAAATAAGTAAAATAATGCCATAGGTCTCCCTGTTTTGTTTGTTTTGATAAATATAGTCATTTTAATAAATTATATTACTTATATTAATATGTTTTTATTTTTCATAAAATAATAAATATTTTAAACATATCAATTTTATTTTTATATGACAAATGCACAGATATAACCCTTATACACAAAAATTCTTTGGAGTCTTCAAATAATTATTAAGGATGTAAAGGGGCTCTAAGACCAAAAAGTTTGAGAAGCACTGGATTAGACTTACACTTCTCATTTAAAATCATTTCTCCAGAAAAGTCCTTCAGGGTGTAATTGATTCCCCAGCTCATCCAGCAATTCATGGAGTTTTTAAAGTTAATGAGCAATATAAGGCTGTGGTAAACTAACTCCCATAAATATACAGGAAAGGACAGAAATATTTCACAAGAACCTGCAAGCACATGGACTTTGTGGTACTTTTCTGGCTCAAGACAGACTTGTCTATTTATCCAAAATAATTCCTACCAAATTGAAGCTTGTATAGTAATAAAGACATAAGCGTTCGAGAAACGAGCATGAAGTGGGATTACAAATCAGTATCTGTCCTAGCTTCAGTTGGAGAGACCTTGAACACAAATACAATTTAGGTAGTTTCCCCTGCCCTTCAATGACTGTTCTTCATTGCAACTTCAGTTACAACTATCAGAACTACTGTGAATTAGACAAAGCCATGGGATACGTCATGGATGAGCTAGGCAACCTAATGGATAGAGAACTGGGCCTGGAGTCAAGAAGACCTGAGTTCAAATTTGGCCTCAGATACCTACTAACTGTGACCCTGGGAAAGTCACTTAGCTCTATTTGCCTCAGTTTCCTCATTGGTAAAATAAACTGGAGAAGGAGATGACAAGCCAGTACAACATCTTTGCCAAGAAAACACTAAACAGGGTCATGAAGAGTTAGCTGGAAATGACTAAAAAATGATTCAACAAAAACAGGATGCAAGACTCCCAGGATACCTTGTGCCTGAATGTGAGACTGTGCCTGGAAGTATATCTTAGCAGTGTAGAGCGGAGAGAATGTGGCATGGACCTGGACGGATGACAGGGCAGCTGCGTGGGACAATGAGAGCAAGCAGAGAGAACGCAGGATGGTACATTACTGATTAAGAGAAGGGATCTCAGAGAGTAGATGCATGACCATAGAGGGAAGTAGAGATCAGCAGCCTGAGAGCCGAGGGTACTTGTAGATGGGAGGAGCCAGGGGCAGGGCTGAAGAGCAATGGGGAAAACAAGACCCAGCCATATGTGATGATTCTAAAGCCCCAGCAAGTGCAGCATCTCAGGGGCCTCATGATGTCAGTGCTGAGTCTGATTTCTTAAGACCATAGGAAAAGAAAATCTAGAAGTAGAGGACATCCAACCCTCAGAATTACCACTCACACCATGAGTTTAAACTGACTATGTCTTTCTGCCACTATGACAAGGAAGCAGAGGGATTATGGGGGGATCTGGTGATTGTAGCTGTTTAGTCATTTCAGTGGTATCTGATTCTTTGTGGCCCCATTTGGGGGTTTTCTTGGCAAAGGTATTAGAGGTGTTTGCCATTTCCTTTTCCAGCTTACTTTACAGATGAGGAAACCGAGGCAAACAGGGTTAAGTAACTCATCCAGAGTCACCCAGCTAGTATGTATTTGAAACCATATTTGAACTCAAAGTCTTCCTGACTCCGGGCCTGGTGATCTATCCACTTTGCCATCTAAGTTGCCCCAATCTGATGATTACTTCCCTGGCATCATGGAAAATGATATCCATTTTATATATGGAATCAAAGTAATTTATTTACCTGTATACCTTAATAAAATTTGTTGAATTGAACTGATTCAATTCTTCATTACTTACCTTACTATTCTGTCTTAATTAAATGACTTTTGGTTTTTTATGTTTTGATTTTTTTTTGTTGTTATTGGATTCATGTGCCTTTTGTGTGATCTGGCATAGAGAAGACGTTTGGTTGACATTTAGGTAATCATCTGGATAACTGATGACTCAGTAGCAGAAGGGGCTTGAGAGGTTGTAGGGTTTCCAGCATTGTGTTGGGATCTGTGGGAACCATTTTAGTGAGAGACCCAGCTCAGATTTCCTTCACTCATCTCCCAGCTCTTCTTCTGACTCTTCCAGACTTCCTTTCCATACCTCATTAGTTTTCTTCCTTAGAACTTTCCTCAGTTCCCACCCAGCCCACTCCCCGCATTATATACACATTTGATATGATTATGACCATGATCATCTTGACATAAAATTATTAATTGAAGTTTTAGGCTATTAAAACAGTTTCTCCATAAGCAGTGACAAAATCTTTGCTGAAGCATCCATGAAAATAAAGGATGAAAAACAAAAACAAACAAACAAACAAAAACCTTTGGGGCTGACTATACTACCATGGTCTTTTGATGTTCTTTTTGTGTGATTTCAATAACTGTTAGCTAGAAGAAAAACTATGTATGCCTACTCTTTTTTATTAAAAGATGCTGTCATATTTTTTGTAGCCTTAATAGTCAGAAAGTATCTTAAGTCAGTTTTTAGTATTCTGTGATTTTAGATCCTTCCTAATTATTTTTAAACAGCAAACAGGGTTATATAATTAGGGTTGATCTTAACAGAGAACAAAGTAAAATCACTGATCTCACCTGGAAAGCTTCATATTTTCCCAGCAAGCTCTCACCAAGGGGCCATGGTATCTGAAATCCAATCATTAGTGATTAATTACTCAGGCAGACTTTCTTATTCTCTTCTTTTAAAATTTAAATACTTCTGGGAAGAGTTAAATTAATTCACACATTAAGTTAACTCATATTAAGGTGTTAGCTAACTTATGTCACCTGATTTCTCCCTCCTTGGAGAGGCAGATCATGAAAGCCTTGGGTGCATGGAGTAGGCAAAGAATTAAGAAAGCAGTTATCTATGTGTTTTAGTAGATAGCATTTTGCTTGGAATCAAGATATGAGTTTAAATCCTCCTCAGGCACCAGTATTGTGAAACTGGAAGAATCACAAAACCTTTCTCAGTCTCACTTTCCTCATCTGCAGAATGGGGATGAAAATAGCAGCTGCCTTACAAGGATTGTTGTGAGGATCAAATGAAATAACTCATTAAAGGCATTTTGTAAATCTTAAAATGCTATATAACTGCCAATTCAGAAGGGAGAGCTGGGGCAAAACACAACACATACACATGAAGTGTAACCCTAAAGTCTTTGTGGAGTTTTGATTTTAACAACTAAATACATAAATACCTATACCATCTGTGGGCTGAGAGGTATGGAAATCACCAATGTCATCACTGATTCAGTTGCCCCCAAGGCCTACCGCTATGCAGTCTGTATTGTGCCATGCTCTGTTCTCACTCTGGCGCAACAAACCTTTCCTGCAGACATTGTAAGTTGTCTTAGGATTGAAAATTGTTTTATCCCATCCTTTTGTGAGATCTGCTGATCCAGGATTTTTTTTTTTGAGGCATTATTTAAAGGTTTTTGGAAGGGTTTTGGGAAGAGCTCAGGTGAGGCCCTGTCTTTCCTCCACCATCTTGGTTCCCCCTCCTTTTGCAGCATTTTCTAGGAACATTACCTCCTTGCAAGTTGATGTTTAGCTGTATATGTGTGCATCTGCATATATACATATACATATACATGTAATACAGCGTATATAAACACACATAAACAAAGGGTATTATAAAACTCAGTGTAATTTTAAGCTATTAAAGTTGAAAATTGCATTAAAACTTTTGGGACATCCTGTATATGTTTTTATATACATATACATGTCTGTATATTCATATATATGTGTATGGATATCATATACATTCTGTGCTTTATAACACATATTAGAATACATATTACATGTGTGTTTGTATGCACATGACAATGCATTCACATGCCTATATTGTAATATGTACATGCATGCACATCACACATTCCTCCTTCACACATTTGCCCGGGGTAACATTGCACAGAATCATTTTTGTTAAAGCTCAATGGCATAAAGGATTATAGAATATTGGGGGAGGGGGGCAATGTAGTTAAGGGACAAGAGTAGGGGATACAAGACTATTTCTCATTCTACTAACTGCCTACAAGCTATGACTTTCAGTAGCAATTACCAGTGACCCTGTCACATTTCAGGTTTCCCTTTTGTATTTGAGAAAATAAGAACATTATTCAAGTCTTGATTTGGCTTTTTCAATAAGAAAGAGAAGTTAAATGGTCATATAACCTCTGGGAAGTGGTATTGAAAGCCATCCATTTCAGTGATAACACTCATCAGATGAGAATGTCAAGCCTGGGAAGGAGAACTGAAAACCTCACTTTTCTCTCGCTTCTCCCCCAGGTTGAGTGCATGAAGTGCTGGGACTTGTCAAAAAAAAAAAAAAAAAACCCTAGAATCAAGTCCACACTCAGCCACTTACTATGAGATTTGGGAAAAGTTGCTTCATCTCTTGAGCTCAGTTTACTCATCTGTAAAATGAGGATAATGCTTTTACTGACTCATAGGGTCGTTGTGAAGATCAAGTGAGACAAATAATGGAAAACATTTTTGTAACCTCAGAACAGCATGTAAACAGAAACAATTACTATCTTCTGCCAGCAAACATTCATCTTAAAAATGCAGATGAGCATAGTAAGTTCCAGTGGAAGCTGGCCTTATTCACATATGGCAGAAGTGGTCACCTATGTGATATGATTTGAGTGGTTTAAGAAAGGTCTGACTTTCATCTGGCAGGTGTCAAAGTGCTTAGAATACCAAGATTAGAAATTCATTCTTAATCCTCTAAAAGCCCTCTTTTCAAATGCAAATTCACTAGGAAGGGGGTTTGTTGGGGTGATCACAAATTAAATAGGGATCAGCTTAATGTGCATTAGCTTATCATATCATCTCCTTCCCATAGGAGAAAGGCCAGGGGATTATAAAAGCTGGGGGAAGTGAAGGGAATGGGTGGTGGCAGTGGTGGTGGAGCTTGGCGTCCAATGGGAAGAAGGGAGACCACAAAGATGGCTTTCTACAGTTTTAGGGTTGACCATGCTAAGAAAAGTTTGTGAAAGACATTGAAAATCTCACTGTCACTTTCACTCTGGTTCTTGTTCTCCCACTCTCACATTCACATGCTTACTTTTTCTCATTTTCACTTTCTCTCTTCTCTTCCTCTCTCTCTCCCTCTTTCTCCCTCTCTCTCTCTTCCTCTCTCCCTTCCCCTCTCTCCCTCCTTTTCTCTCCCTCTTTATTCCTCTCTCTCTCTCTCCCTCTCTTTCCTTTTCTCCCTCTTTCTCTCTGTCTCTGTCTCCCTGTCTCTGTCTCTGTCTGTCTGTCTCTCTTTCTCTTTCATATACACACATCATAAAAGAAAACTCTAGTTTTAGAGTTCTAATGGCAAGAAAGTCAGATGACATTGATCTTTTCTCTTCAGACTTCTCAAATACAACCAGGTACCAATGGATTTCCCATTTGATGTGAAATCCAGTTCTGGGTTCAACCCAAGTCTTTAGGAGATGAATGTTATAATGTAGAATCTTAGACTAATAGAACTAGAAGGGAGACAGGAAGTTCTGAGTTTAAATCTGACCTCAGATACTTCCTAGCTCTGTGACCCTAGGCAAGTCTCTGAACCTCTGTCTGTCTCAGTTTCCTCAATTGTAAAATGTGATCAGAACAGAACTTACCTCACAGGCTTGCTGTGAGGATTAAATGAGATAATATTTGTAATAGACAATACTTTTCACTATGTGCCACAGTAGGCAATATATAAACACATTCCTTTCCTTTCTCTCCCCTACCACATTTTGCCTAATTATATCACTACTAGGGCATTATTCCCAAAGAGTTTGAAGAAAGAGGAAAAAGATACATATGTATACAAATATTTATAACAGCTCTGTTCAGAGTAGCCCCAAACTAGAATTTTAGGGGTTGCTCTCTATTAGAAAATGTCTAAACAAATTGTGGTATATTAAATTATAGCAAATTAATATAATGCGATAGAGAATGTCTAAAAACAAAAGGTAGTATACAAATGTAAGGTTATTGTGTTATAAGTATGACCAAAGGGACAGTTTCAGAGGAAACTGGGATGACTTAGGATCTGATACGAGTAAAGTGAGCAGAGAATCAGAACTAGGAGAGCAATGTATACAATGACATTATAGAGAAAAACAACTTTGAAAGATGCTAGGGAATTATGCCCAAAGGACTATATAATTTGGAATTATGCCCAAAGGGCTATATAAAGCTGTGCATACCCTTTGACCCAGCAATATCACTCTTAAGTCTCCATCTCAAAAAGATTTTTATAAAAGGAAAAGAACCTATATATACAAAAATATTAATAGCAGCTCTCTTTGTTGTGGCAAAGAATTGGAAATTGAGGGGATGTCCATCCACTGGGGAACGGCTGAACAAGTTGTGGTAGATGAATGTAATGGAATACTATTGTGCTATAAGAAATGATGAGCAGGATGGTTTCAAAATGAGAAAGAAATTTATCATTTTCCTATTAATTGGTAAGATATGTAATGAACATACTAATAATTTAGTTTTCTCAAGAGCTGCCTCTCTGGCTTGGGAGTCAGAGATCACAAAGCAGCTTAAACTGATTAATCAAACCTTGACAAGCTTATAATCAAGGGCATCCTTCTACCTGAGTACCTGGAGTGAAGCAAATCAAAGACTGCAGAACTTGTCCCATCACAGAACTCTGGCCCAGTGACCCACCAAGTAACAACCCCCAAGGACTTGAGCAATATTGCTCCCACAGGACTCCAGGATTGTGGTATTTATTGTCTTCCATTTGTGGGTTTGTCGTGGGAAACCACTCTGGCCCTGTAAAGGATTGTTTGTAATCCTACCTTCCCCCCTCAGTTTCCACTTGTGATTTACATATATAATCTCTGTTTTACTTGAGCAAGGTGCAATTCTGATCAGAATTCCCAATTCTCACATTCGTTCCTCATAATGAAACTAATTAATTAAATGCTTACTTGATTACTGTCACTTTGTCTCTGACCTGCTGTTTCATCATTCTCAGGTGAGACTGACTCAGTAAAATCCTGTTAACCAAAACAAAACAAAACAAAAAAATTTGGAAGGATTTACATGAACTCATGCAAAATGAACAGAACCAGGAGAACCTTTTACGTAGTAATAACGATATTGTAAAATTATATGATGATCAACCATGAACAACTTAGCTTTTTTCAGCATTACAATGACAGGTCTGTATGGGACAGCCAGGCAGCTCAGTATATAGAGTACAGGTCCTGGAGTCAGGAAAACTCATCTTCCTAAGTTCAAATATGACCTTAGACACTTCCTA
Source organism: Petaurus breviceps papuanus (assembly GCF_028583685.1). NCBI lineage: Eukaryota > Metazoa > Chordata > Mammalia > Diprotodontia > Petauridae > Petaurus > Petaurus breviceps. Next base: position 23,376,479 of record NW_027185698.1, on the reverse strand, counting down.
GCTATGTGACCCTCGGTAAGTCACTTAACTCTGTTTGCCTTAGTTTCCTCATCTGTAAAATGCGCTGGAAAAGGAAATAGCAAACCACTACAGTGTCTTTGCCAAGGCAACCCCAAATGGAGTCATGAAGAGTCAGACACAACTGAAAGATGATTGAACAAAAAGACAGTTCTGAAGGACTTATGATGAAAAAATGCTATCCATCTCTAGATACAGAACTGATTGAGTCTGAATGCATATGAAAACATACTTTTTTTTTTTGGAGAGGGAGCATTTTTTTTTCCCACATGACTAATATAGAAATATGTTTTGCATGAGTGTACATGTATAACATAAAATTGTTTGCCTTCTCAACGTGGGGGGAGGAAAGAGGGAAGAAGGAAATAGGATACTCAAAAATTTTTTAAATGTTAAAAATTGCTTTTACATTTATTTAAAAATATTAAAAAGGTTGTTAGAACTAATTAATACAGTGATAAACCATGAGTCTGAAGGACTGAAGGTGAATCATATATCCACTTTTTCCCAGAAATGTGATGGACTTCAAATATTCAATGAGACATACATATTTTCACACAGCCAACATGGGAATTTTTTTCACTGGACTGTGCATATTTATTCTAAGAATTTGAAATTTTTGTTAGAAAGGAAAATTTTTCAAATGCTTATAAAATGATATTTAATATTAATAGTTATATAGATGAGGGAAAAGTCTAGACTCTGTCTTTTAGTTTTGACTTATTGTTGAATGAAATTCAAGGGAAAAAGGCATTATTTTATAGAAAAAAAAATATAAACGCACCATTTTACCTATATGCCATCAGTTCTTTCAACCATAGTTTATTAATCAGTCAACCAGTCTACAAACATTTATTAAATGTCTCCCACTTGCCAGATATTGTGTTAGACTCTGGAAATGATAGATTTTAGAAATTGGAGGGACCTTAGAGATCATTGGATCCAGTACTTCATTTCAGGGATTAGGATACTGAAGCAACTTGTGAAGCCAGAGCTACACAGTTGAGAAAAGAGTAGAACTCAGGTTCTACTGCCTGGTTATAAGTCCCTGCCTACTCTCAAGAAGCTTACAATCTAATGAAAGTTTAATAAGACATGAAACAAAAGTATATTCCTGTATAGGTTGTAAAAATCCTGTTCTATAAACTATTTTTGGTTAGTGGACCCAATCTGAATCTACACTTGTCCTCTTTGTTGATGAGTATACATTTCGAAGCCCAAGACCATCTTTTTCAATATATTCCCTTTGCTGGTTGATAAATATTTTCTCTAAGTGGACTTCCCTTTCTCTTGCTGATTTCTGCCCTTTCTTTATCTAAGAACAGACAGGAAGTCAAGTGATGGGTCAGACAGGTTCATGGTGGTCTGACCCTCCAGTTCTAGTCACCTCATGTGTCCAACATTAAATCACCCTTGGTGAACTGTGATCACTCTTGTATCTCAAAAGGTTGTACAGAGCCCACCAGAGAAGTGGAACCTTGCCAGGTGATGTATGCAGTGAAGAATAAACCTTCACTTCCTTCTTCAGCAGAATGAATGGCCTTTCATTATTTTATATAACTAATCGTATGATTTCCCTCAATCCTTTTTGATTAGTTTCCTTTCCATTCAGCTCCATTTACTGCCAACTAATACTACTCTCTGTAATCCTGGACAATGAATTTCAAAATTCCTGGCTCTATTAACCCAGGGCCCTAAAGCTAAGAACCTACAAGACTATAAATGTTTGGTTGACACCAAACAGGTCAGGATCTTGGGCTATTGGTAACTTCAATACAGGAAGGTAAAGAAGACATTTGGGGGCAGCTAAAGTTCTGTTTGCCTCCAGGATATTCACCAAAGAATACGTGAGATTTATTTCCTAATTAGTGTAGGGTAAGCCACCACAGAATCAGAGGTTATTTGGCTTAGATAAGCGGTGAAAATTCAGAGCCTTATCTGAAATTTATCTGAACCATATCTGAATTTTTATGAACTTTATAAATCTTAAGTAAAAAAAAAAATCAAGCCATAATTCTTGAGAGAAAAGGCAGTCTCACGAGATTTATGACTGCCCCATCTCTGGGCTGAGCCCAAAATACTCTTTCTCTTGGCCTCCTGGAACTTTGAGGCCTGTTCTACCCCCACACAAGTCATGATCTATTACTTTTCTAAATACATCCACATTTCAAAGGAGACTGGGCTTTCGTTCCATTCTAAATGTAGACTTAAAGAAAATTTGCCATTTGGAGGATGATTTTAAATGTGTTTAACTATCATACAGAAAACTAACCTCATTTCTGTAGTCTAAGGTTTAATCTTTGCCATCTAGAAAGAGAAAAGCATGAAGTATAGCTTGTGCAAGCAAAGAAATTAATAAACCATCATTTATTAAGCCCTTGCTATGTTTCCTGCATTGTGTTGTGCTCTGCTGATCCAAAGACAAAAAAAAAAGCCCCTGCCCTTAAGAAGTTTGAATACTGTTAAATAAGATATGTAAAATAAATATGAAATAGATAAAAGGTGATTGAGGGGCAGATTTTACTGTGGCAGGGATCAGCAAAGGCTTCATGTCAAAGGGAGCACTTATACTGAATCTTGAGGGACATTAAGGATTCTAAGATGTGGAAATGAGAGCTCCTACGCAAGGAGAGAGCTCTGTTTCCTTCAGCTTTTATTTATTTCATATTGGTTTCTTGGCCAGAAATCCTATTGGTATAGAAGAAAGAACCCTGAAATTTGAGGCAGAAAACCTGGGTTCAAATTTCATCAAATTTCATGGCACCTTAGACAAGTTATACAGCTTTCTGAGTTTTGATTTCCTTACTTGTGAAATGAAAGGTTTGAACTAGAAACTCTCAGAACTCCCTCTTGGCCTCTCTGAGCCTCAGTTTCCCCATTGATAATGAAAACAATGATGTCTTTGTTCAGAAAGAGCAAGAGGGAATGGGAGGCTTGGGAACCACATAACTCAATGTGGTCCAGTGTTACTGTGCCATGATCTCTTCCCCTGCTGACTCATTTCCCTGGTTTCTCAGAGCCAGAAGAGCATTTTATTCCTACAGAACTTCCTTGCATGTTGCTTTTAACTCCTGATAAAATATTTATGTGGGGGCAAACCTGGCAGATAGTGTTCTATAATGGCTTTTACAACTTGGTTATTAAAACGTAGTTGGGCAGTCAAACATTTTTGCACTGCGCCCAATGGTATTTATAGCAACATATCATAAATTGTTAATCATGAGAGATGACTGTATACTATTGTCAAGGGGACAGCAGAGAGTAGCACCTTTAAATGTAAATATGCCTGAAGTCTTATCTGAGCATCTATATGAAACTATTGCTGGAATCTCCATACTACACAGTGTAGTGACTTGTCTCTCCAAGGAGATTTATAAATCAGTGCATGAAAGAAATGGGAACGTTTTCCCATAAAGTTATTCATTGCTTATCTCTTCCCAAGGAATGGGACCTTCTTTTGCTTAGAGAACTTTATATTGTAATCTACCTAAGTGCCCTCACATTCCCCTTTTCCCTCAAACTGTCCCCATTTTTTTTTCTTATAAAGCTATCTGGTGACATGGATTTCAACTCAATAAATCAATCAATTAGACATGTATTAAGCACCTCGACATGTAACTTACTGTGTCAGGTAGTAAGGATCCAAAAACAAATCCAAACAAATACATATCCTTGTTCTCCAGGAGTTTACGTTCTACTGGAAGATACCACATATTAACAGTTAAGTAAACACATGCTACTTGGAGTGGGATGAGTGAGTTCATGAAAGGCTTCCCAGGGCCGGTGGCCTCTGAGCTGGGCTTTGAAGGTAGTTAGGGATTGAAAGAGGAGGTGGTACAAAGGGAGAGCATTCTAAGAATTAGGGACTTCTTGAGCAGAGGTGCAAAGATGAAGTGGGAATGGGAAGAGAGTTAGAATGATAAATTTGGGAAGCAATTCCAGCTTGTCTGGAACACAGAGCAATAAGGCTTGGAAAGGAAAGCTGGAGACAGATTTTGAAGGACTTTAAGGGGTTTGTATTTATTCTTTTTTTTTTTTTTAAGCAATGGGGTTAAGTAACTTGCTCAAGGTTACACGGCTAGGTGTTTCTGGGTGGTTGCTAAGTGTCTGAGCCCAGGATTCAATCTCCAGGTCATCCTGACATTGGAGCCGGTGCTCTTACTCGCTGTGCTACCTGGCTGCCCCTTGTATTTCATTCTTAAGAGCAATGAAGAACTGCAGGATATTTTTGAGCAAGGTGAGAACTGTGCTTTAGGAAGACAATATTGGTAGGCAGGTGAAAGTTTTGGAGAAGGGAGAGTCTTGAGACAGGGAGAACGATTAGGAGGTTATCATAATTGTCCAAGGGAGTGGGAATGAAGGCTTGAAGTAGGCAGTAGCATGTCGGTGGGCCTGAAGTCAGGAAGATTCATCTTCCTGAGTTCAACTCTGATCTGACATTTACTAGCTGTATAACCACAGGTAAATCACTTAACCATGTTTGCCTCAGTTTCCTCATCTGTAAAATGAACTGGAGAAGGAAATGTCAAATCACTCCAGCATCTCTGCCAAGAAAACTCCAAATGGGATCACACATTGAAATGACTGAACAGCAACAACAAAATGTTAGCAGTGGAGAGAATGGGAATCTCTTGCAAGACAAGTTGTACATATCAAGACTTGTCAATTTTACAGGAGAATCCCATAATAGCACAGCTCATCACTATATGATTTGGGCTCTACTGAAGGGCAAATTATATCTGCCAAGATACAATAGTCCAACAAAGTAAGTTTCATTTTCTAGTTAGTCAAATATGCCAGGGTGAACAGCTAACATTAGTATATAAAATATTCAAATGAGGAAAAAATCAGAAATCTGAATTTCAAAATCCTGTCTGAACCTTATCTTTCCATGAATAAGCCATAAAAACACTCAGGATTATCCCTTGGTGAATTTCCATTTGGGTTCCAGAGAATGCCTACTCAACAAGCACTTATTAGCAGTTATTAATGACTTGATGAAATAGGAACATGGGAAAAAAAGTAGAAGATAAAAGTCCTTGCATACACTTTAGTTAGGGAAATGAGACATCACACCACGAATGAATGACAGAATGAAGGAATTAAATAGTAAAAGTGCCTACTATGCACAAAACACTGCTAAGCTCTAGGGACACAAAGAAAAGGGAGACAGCTCCCTCAGGGAGCTCACATTCTAGTGGGGAAGACATCAGAAAAGGAATTCGTCAGCTGCTGGTCAGATGGAAAGGTACCCTGGTCCCTGGAGGGCAGCAGCAAAATAGATGGGAAGGGCTGCTCTTTTAGGTCATTTCAACTGACATGATCATAACAATTTCTGGGGTTGAACCAGTTGACAATGGAAAAGATTTTGGTGTGGGAAAAAACAACCCAAAAATAAACAAAGAAAAATCTCATTCTTCAAAAGATGTGGCTGTAGTGTCTGCAGGAACACATGTCAGACTTCAAACCCATGGAGTTTGTTTCAGAAGAAGATGGTTAAAGACACTGGTCTGGAAACGTTGCTAGTCCAAAGGTGCTTTGGGTTGGGGTCCTGGAATGTTTCTCTCAGGGTCTGAGGGGAGATGGTGGTCAAAGTATGTGGTGATGATTTGACCTGCCTGGTACATGCTACATGCTCTCTCTGTCTCTCTCTTTCTCTCCCTCCCTCCCTCCCTCTCCTCTCTCTTCCTCTGTCTTTCTCTCTCTCTCTCTTTCCCCCTGTCTCCCCTCCTCTTTTCTCTCTTCTGCTGCCATGCAACAATTAGTAAATAGATAGATTGATAGATCTTTAATGTAATCATTCCCTTCACTTTTACAGATTTCAACTTCCATACTTTACTACATGGGTCTCAGAAATCCCATTGCTGTGGCCAAAAAATATAGAGATGAAAGAAATCAGTGTGGCCTGTAATGCCAGTTACTATTCTTGGGGACCAGCAGTCAGGGTAATACAAAACATAGAGGGAATTGTAAAAGAACATCATCATAGTCTAGGCTCTTCAAGGTCTCTAGAAATTTACTTAGATATTCACTCCTCTGCTATCCCCACACTATGCCACGAATTTCACCCAAATCAATGAGTATGAAAATTGTATATAGGCATTGAATCAGGTATGAATTTAAATAAATTGCTTCCTCTTTCCCCAGATTAAGATGCAGCCTCAGCAATCTCTTCCTGTTTTCCCCATTCCCAATCTCATCCTTCCCTTACATAGTTGTTGATAATATAAATGCTTTACTATGCCTCCTTTTATTCAGAAATGTTGTGCCACCTCCCAGCTCTTCCCCTCCCCACTCCCTTTCTCTATCATTTTCTCACTCAATTGTTTTTTCCCAAGGAATGATTATTCAGGGGTGTGATCAGAGCAGTGACAATGTGATTCCCAGAGTTATTTCTTGGGTTCCTCAGGGAATCTAGGCATGGGGTTTACTCAGCACTGTCTAATTGGACTAGGTCTGAGAGAGTATTGACTGTGGCAGTAATTCATGCTTGTCAAGCCAAATCCAACACCAGCAGAAATTCTCACACGTTCTTGGCAGTCACCATTCTTGTTCCATGATGGGCTGATTAGCAGCTCTGTCCTTTAAAGAAAGCCATCAATCAGTCTTGCCTGTCGCTTAGTCTGACTCCCAGTTTCCAAACATGATGAATACCATCAAATAGGTCTGGACCTTGTAATTGCAAATCAGTCATCTTTTCCATTATGCAAATGCATTTTTGGCCAATCTGAGTAGCCCCTGGGGAAGCACACAATAGTTTTGTTTTGTACTGGAATAGATTACAGACTAACAGGACAAAAGGCAGGTGGAAATGAATTAGGGATCTGAACCGGAAAAAAGGAAGCAGTGATTGATTGATGACTGAATTTGGTTATAACATTTTGGTTTAGGAGTATTTCCAGATTCACTGAGCCTATGTGGGTTACTGAGAATTATGATGTTACATAGGACTGAGAATACTCAATACTTAACAATCCTTCACACAAGCTGAGGTGCCTGTGAAACTTCTCCCTTCTTTCCCCGTCTTATATAATTTAGATGTTCATAGAATGTTAAAGCTGGATGTGAATTTATAGATTACTTAGTGATCATGGCACCTGCACATAAGAGTTAGAGTGAGAAGATGTCTTAGAAATTATGTAGTTTAAGGCCCTTATTTTACTGACAAGAAAACTGAAGTTCAGTCTTCAGTCACATTTTTTTGGTTCAGATGATGAAGTTGAATATGAGAGAGCTGAAGTGAAATGTTTAAGGTAACACAGAAAGTATGTGGCAACATGGAGCCTTGTCATCTGACTCCAGAAGGCACCTTCCAGCCTTGCCATCCTTGGGAATATCATAATTACCAACTACCAGTAAGTTACTCTGTATTTGTTTAGAAGAGAGAGTGGGACAAAGAGTAATGACAATGTGTCACCCTCTGATACAGATCCGACCAAACTCTAGATGTTAGGAAAGCGGTCCCCAAAGCTTGTGACAGGATTCAGGTGACAACTTTCTATTGTTATCAGGGCTGGACCTCTTTGTTTCAAAACAAATGTATTCATTGAAAAGGAGGTGAGGTGCACCAAATGGACACCCATCAGACCTGGCCCAGCGCTTGGAATGTGGAAGGTCAATTCTCAAACTGAAGAATAGAAAGTTTACCAAGGTTGAAGCTGATTAGGATCCTAACACGTAACTCCATCAAAGGTCAGGCAGCTAAGTGGCACAGAGGGTAGACTTCTGAGTCTGAGAGTGATGAAGATGTGAGTTCAAATCCAAACTCAGGCACTTACTAATGTGTGACTTTAGGTGAGTCATTCAGTCTATGTCTGACTCAGTTTCTTCAATTGTTAAAGTGGGGATAATAACTGCCCTATCTCCTAATGTTGTGAAGATCAAATGGGATCATATCTGTAAAGCACAGGGTACATAGCAGGCAATTAACAAATACTTACTTCCCACTCCTCCTCTAGTGAAAGTTGCAGAATATATTTGGCAAAGCTAAGGGCCTTCTGAGAAGCCTCTCTTTGGTCTCTCTAGTTCTAGAGGAGAAAGGTGAGGGAGTTTCTCTGGGAGTGCTTCTTGGCTGTTGGGCACATGGCAGCATTATTGATCCTCATTTTCCCTAAAGGCCCTTCTTGTTGCTTATTGGGGCAAATGCTAGTCTGTCTCTCTCAAATTCTCTTTTTTGTTTGGGAACTGAGAAGATCATGTGGTATCATGTCAATATAAAGCAAACTGGTTCCTGGGAGAGGCTATTGAGTTTTATCCTGTTTTCAAGAGCACTTGAGTCTTATGAATTTTGAGGGTTACTGTTAACTCCATCCTCAATTTTTAGAAGTCTTTTTGATAAAATTGTATACATTTGTTTTTTGTTGGTCAGTCAGTTTCCAACTCTCTGTGACCCCAATTGGGGTTTTCTTGGCAGAAATACTGGAGTGGTTTGCCATTTCTTTCTCCAGCTCATTTTAAAGATGAGGAAACTGGTACATTGTGGCATTTGATCTCAGGTCTTCCTGACTCCAGGCCTGGCCCTCTATCCACTGTGCCAGTAGGGTTTGGAGTAAGGAAGACTTATCTTCATGTGTTTAAACCCACCCTCAGATATTTACTAGTTATGTGGCCCTGGGCAAGTCACTTAGCCCTGTTTGCCTCATTTCCTCATCTGCAAAATGAGTTGGAGAAGGAAAATGGCAAACCACTCCAGTAGTTCTACTAAGGAAACTCCAAATGGGGTCATGGAGATTCAGACACAACTGGAAATGACTTAAAAACAATGACATGCTTGTTACTCAGCTAGAAATTTCCTTCCAAGTCTGTGTTTGATATTCATCATTAAAATGCTTCCCTTTGTCTATAAAGGGTGTCTCCAAAATCTGATGCTAGGCTTCAAACTGTATTGAGACTTGTTGGTATGCTGTGCATATTTAATAGGCTTCATTCTACCAAGCCATCCTATCATCCATTGTTGAAACATTCCAGAGTTAAGAGAACACTTAGGGCAGGGACCATTTTTTGCTTTTCTTCACTTTCTCAGTACTTAGCACAGTGCTTGATACATAGTAAGCTCTTTAAAACATGTTTGTTGATATTGATTAGGAAAATGGAAATTAATACAACTCTGCAGTACCACCTCACACCTATCAGATTGACGGAAAAGGAAAATGATAAATGTTGGAGATGTGGGAAAATTGGAACACTAATGTATTGTTAGTGGAATTGAGAACTGATCAAGCCATTCTGGAGAGTAATTTGGACCTATGCCCAAGGGGCAAACAAACTGTGCATATCCCACAATATCACTAACAGGTCTGTGTCACAAAGAGATCATAAAAAAGGGAAAAGGACCCCATACGTACAAAAATATTTATGGCAGCTCTTTTTGTGGTGGCAAAGAATTGGGAATTGAAGGGATGCTCATCAACTGGGGAATGGCTGAATAAGTTGTGGTATATGAATGTAATGGAATACTGTTGTGCTATAAGAAATGATGAATAGGGAGATTTCAGAAAAACCTGGAAAATGAACTGATGCTGAGTGAAGTGAGTAGAACCAGGAGAACATTGTACACAGTTATGGTCACGTTATGCGATGAGTAACTTTTATAGACTTAGCTCTTCTCAGTAATGCAAGGTTCTAAGACAACTCCAAAAGATGATGGAAAATGCTAACCACATCCAGAGAAAGAACTGTGGAGTCTGAATGCAGATCAAAGCAGACTATTTTAAAACACTCTTCTTTTGCTTTTTTGTTTTTTGTTTCTCATTTTTCCCTTTTGTTCTGATTCTTCTTTCATAACATGACTAATGCAGAAGTATGATTAATATGAATGTGTGTGTATAATCTATAAAAAAACCCAAATATTTGTTGATTGACTGACTTATGGGAGAGTTCAGACAATTTTAAAGAAAGTAAATACCTTTAACTCAATTGGTGTAGAAACATGATCGACACTTGAGATACTATTTCACTATAAATTACTCTGTTTCTTTAACTTTGTATGGCACCTTGTTCCTCTGTAGGCACTGTATTAATTCCTTCCAACCTTTCCCTCCCTCTTCCCAGAAGGGGGAAGACGTTCTTTGTTTCTTGTCTCATAGAGAGTTGCACATTGGGGAAATGGGACTTGTAGGGACTCAGCCTGTGCCTTGATCCTGAGGTGAACATTCCAGCTACAGGTGGAGAATCTCCGATATTCAAGAAGCTGTGCTCTTGGAGTGATTGCAGGATTGCTGTTGGGACCTGTGAGTGCAGGCTGCCCAGCTGAGAGTGCTAAAGACTCTGCAGGATCAGGTTCAGACTGTGCTTTTGATAATTTGCTGAGTACTTGAAACTATACTCTTTCATCACAGTGTTTTGTAATTGTTGATCAATATGAACATACACACATATCCTTCTTTATGTAGCATCCTTTAAGGCTCAACTCAGATATCAGCCCCTACCCAAAGCCCTCCCAGATGTCCTCACTTCAGGACTTTGTCTCTTCTCAAGTTATCTTTAACTTACTTACTCGGAATTCTCCAAGGACAAGGGTTATTAACCTTTTTGTGTGTGTCACAAACACCTTTGGCAGTCTGGTGAATCCTATGGACCCCTTCTTAGTATCATGACTTTAGATGCATAAAATAAAATAAAAATATTACAAAGGAAACAAATTATACTGAAATAGTTATCAATATACAGTATAGTTATAAATATACACTGATACATACCAATATATTGAAAACTATCAATATATAAATATACATTGCAAGTTAATACATTACATATTATATCTAATAAGCATAATTATAGAAATCCACAGAAATATAGTAATATATTTGTATGTTTCATATTTATAACTGCAATTATATGTCTACATGTGGGCATATATGCATAACAAAATATATGTATATGTTTAGGTGTATGCATATATGTATATAGATACATAAATAAATATGCATGCATAAACACATATATGCATACACACCCATGTATATATCATAGATCCCAGACCAAGAATGCATGCCTAGGAGAATGTCTGACCCTGGAGGTCTGGGACTGTGGATTTGTCCTTGTGTCTGTCCCTAGCACCTAGCAGAATATATACAAGTAGTAAATGTTTATTAAATTCTTGTTGAATTGAACGTCTATTGTTAATTAAAGAAGTTTATCACCAGACTGGTTGCAAAGTGATGAATTTTTTAGGAACATCTCTACTGGGTTGTAGTTGAGCTATGATCTATATCACTGGGGAGTGAAGTGGGAGGGGGGCAGAGAATAATCAATAAGTGATTATATATATATATATATACACACATACATACATATACATAATCAAAGTATTTTTGTATATTTATATAGTATACTACATATATTTGTATGTATAATATACTTATGCATATAAGTTACTTACTTTGTGGTTATATTTGCTTTATTTTAACAGGAAGATTGAGTCACTGTGGGTCATGGAGGTAGAAGGTGGTATCTTGGCTTATGTATGGGAAATTCTCTGGGGATGATCCCAAAGTACAGAGGTTGAAACTGAATTGATCAGGGGCTGATTAGACTGACATTTCTTCTCCAGTATTTAGTAGTTCCAGATGGTCGGAATGGGTCTTATGTGTCTTGGATTAAATTAGAAAGTATATGATTCTGAGAAATGATGTGATGACAAGTCATCAGAGAGGCTGGCTAAAAAGAATACAGCTTGTCCTTGGTCTTGGGGTCCTGGCTCATTCATACTTTGGGCCTCCAGTATGGTATAAGGAGTTGTTCATTTGTGTCTATTGTTTTAGTATCATGGTTCTTGCCATCCCCTTCTCACCACACATATACATACAGAGAGATACACACACACATATGCGAATTAGAGGAAAAGTCAATGACAAAACTTTGTCAGATACATTCTAGACTTGTGGATCTGACTTATACCAACTGAGTTTACTTTCTAATTCCTTCTTTCTAGGGAAAGGACACCTAAAAGAGCAAGGGAAGAATTATCTGTACAGATAAATATATATACAAAACAGCCTTTGTGACTAATATTTGGAGAATGGTCGAATAAAATGTGATATATTAATATACTAGAATAGTATGGTTTTACTAAAAATTATAAATATGCTTTCTATCCTGGGCTCCATCTAGACAGCAACCTCCACCACCAGCGAGATGCTGATGCCCAAGAGGAACCGAATTGCCATCTATGAACTCCTTTTTAAGGAGGGAGTAATGGTAGCCAAGAAGGGTGTTGACATGCCAAAGCACCCTGAGCTAGCTGACAAGAATGTGCCCAATCTCCATGTCATGGAGGCCATGAAATCTCCAAAGTCTCGTGGCTATGTTAAGGAGCGGTTCTCATGGAGGCATTTCTACTGGTACCTCACCAATGAGGCCATTCAGTACTTCCAGGATTGCCTTCACCTTCTCCCAATATTGTGCCTGCCACAATCCGCTCTACGGAAGTCATCCTGAGACAGGAAGGCCAAGGCCCAAGGATATGGAGAGCGAGCGACCTGCCTGACTTACTGGGAGTGAAGCTGACAGAGACACCTACAGATGAAATGCTGCTCCTCCTGGTGTTGTCAAGAAGGCCGAGGCTGGGGCTGAGTCAGCCAGAGAATTCCAGTTTAGAGGTGGATTTGGTCGTGGACACGGTCAACCTCCTCAATAAAAACTGTAGAAATGTGTTTCATATTGAATAAAATTTGGGAAAAAATTTTAAAAATGAGAAATATAAAGCATAGAAAGAGCTACAGAAAAACCCAGGAAAGGTGATAGAGGGAAATAAACAGCACAGTGTGTTTATATTTAGTTGGCAAAGGAAAAAGGCATAAAGAAAAGCAGCTGGATAGATGCAATAGAACTGAACTTGAAGTCAGGAAGACCAAAGTTCATATCTTGTCTCAGATACTTTCTAGCTGGGTGACCTTGTGCAAATCACTTAACCTCTATATGACTTAGTATCCTCATCTGTAAAATGAGGCAGTTGGACATGATGATCTTTAGTGTCCCTTTTAGCTCTGATCCCATGAAAAAGTCAGGCAAGAGGTGGTAGAATTTCAGTCAGACCTGAAAAGATTCATTGAAAACAAAACAAAAACAAAAACATATTATTGTTTTGTTGTTGTTTGTTAATTCTTTTTGTTCTGTCTTCTTAAAACTTGGGGGTCAATAAGTGATTTCCCTTTTGTTTTTGTTGATAATTATGAAGGGTATAATTTTTAAAAACAGAGAAAATAAAATAAGAGGAAAGAATACCAAATGCCAGACTTTGGGGACCTAGCAAAATTTTTTGTTCCTATGTACAGCATCTCATCTCTAGAAACCTAGAAGAACAAAGGACTTACACCAGCACAATTCTTTTCATCTCCAAGGAGGTGGCTACCAATTAGACAGACATGCACTTTAGTCAATGTGGGGCTGAACATGGTATGCATTATCTTGCCCCATTGATAAAGCATGTGGGAAGAAATGCTGCTGAGAAAGAATACCTAGGGCACTCCCTGACCTTAGAGGTCTTCAGCATTAGCCATCTGTGTGACTCAAAGATAAAGCTAACAGTTTCATTTGCCCTGGGGTAAAGTCCCTAGCTTTACCTGTTTGACAAACCTACCAAGGACTCCATCGTCTGACTCCAAAGAAGACTTTGTGAAGCCTGCAAGCCTTGCCCCAAGGGCAATGTTGTGAAAAGAGCCTCAGTACCCAAGGTACATCAAAGCTTCAGCCAGGGGCTAGAGTGTCCTGGCAATGCTCTAGGTAAGACCTTATCAAATGCCTTCTAGGACCAAAATTCTGTGCTCAGGACCAGGGAGATAAAAACATGAAAAAAAAAAATATGGTACCTCACCTAAAGAATTCACCAATAAGAAATGTGCACAAATGAGCCTACCTCAAAGTAGAATTGTGCAAAGTGCTAAGGAAGGCAACCAAAGGGTAGTATAAAACACTTTAAAAAGGAGAATTCACTCTCCACTAGGGAAAGTGGCACAGAGAAGGTGGCATTAAAACTGGGCCTTAAAATAAAAAATACTCAACATCCAGGGAGAGAAGGATCTGTGCTTCAAGTATAGGAGACAGTCAGTAAATATGTAGGAACAGGAGAGTGAACAGACAAGATTGGGATACAGTAAGTTGTCCAACTCAACTAGAACTTAATGTTCTTGTCTTTGTTCTTCCTGATTCCTAGAGTTCCTTGGACATTATATTCTAGTTGAATTGGACCATTAACTATCTTCCACAAATTGGAGTAGTGTGAAATAAGGTTTGGAATGTAGCAGCAGCAATAGTAGTGGTAGTAGGTGCGACTATAGTAGTTAAAAAGTTAGTAGTAGTAATGGTAGTAGGAACAGTAATGATAGTAACAATTAGCAGCAATAGTAGTTAGTACGGTAGTAGTAGATATAATAATGGCAGTAGTTAGTAATACTAACAGTGGTAGTAGTTAGTAGCAGAGGTAATATTTAATAGTAGTAGTAGTACTTAGTAGCAGTAATCATAATGGTAGTTAATAGTAGAATAATTGTAGTCATCAGGAGCAGTAGTAGTAGTAGTAGTATAGAAATAATCAAATTTAGGATGGCTAGGTGGTACAATGAATAGAGCACTGACCCTGGAGTCAGGAGGACCTGAGGTCAAATCCAGCCTCAGACACTTAACACAAAAACTAGCTATGTGACCTTGGGCAAGTCACTTAACCCCAATTGCCCTCCAAAAAAGCAAAAAAAAAAAATAGTCAAATTAATTGGAGTTAATAATAGTAACAATAGTAATTAACAGTTAATTTAGTTACAAGCAGCAATAGTATTAGTGCTACTAGTAATAGTAACTAGTAATAATAGTCCTGAGCAGGTAGATGGTGCAGTAGATAGAGTACCGACCCTAGAGTACAGAAGACCTCAGTTCAAATCCAGCCTCAGACACTTATTTAGCTGTGTAACTCTGGGCAAGTCACTTAACTCTGTCTGTCTCAGTTCCTCATCTTTAAATGAGCTAGAGAAGGAAATGGCAAACCAGTATAGTATATTTACCAAGAAAACCCCAAATGGGGTCACAAAGAGTAAGACATGACTGAAATGAATGAACAATAACAGCAAAGTAATACTAGGTAGTGATAATAGTTATTAATAATAATAGTAGTAGTGGTTGTTAGTAATAGTAGTGCTTAGTAGTAGTAACAGTGTAATAGTAGTAGATAGTAGTAATTAGTAATAGCAGCAGTAGCGATAGTACTAATTAGTAGTATGTTATAATAAAAGATAGGAGTAGAAATAATAACAACAACAATACTCAGGATGGAATAAGTTCCTGATTCAATTTTATCCTATAGGATAACTATCAAGTGACCTGATTGTTTGCTTGCAAAGCATGCTTCACAAGATGGGGGCCTAATATTTTGCAATGCAGTTAAGATCTGAATCAAATGTTTTGATCAACTATAAAAAAATAAATATATCAATCAGAGCAAATAATGATGACACTGGCTTCATATCTTCATACACAAAGCCTATAAGTCGAATAAGGTTTTATCTCCCATGTGACTGGATTATCTTTACCTGACAATCTCAAAATATCACTGCTGCATAATGGAAATAATAGGTTGAATGTCATACGTCTTTTTAGTTTTCCTCATAGAATGTTAGAGCCTGAAAAGTCCTTCAAACATTAGAATTGGAAGGGACCTTGCAGTAAAACATGTAATATTAAAGCTTCCTGAAATAGCAGGGAGCTCAGAGGTCTTCTAATTCAGCTTCCTCATTTTTATAATATGAGGAGACTGAGTCAGGCCTAGAGGGGTGACATGAATTAGCCAAGATTCCTACTGGTAAGTGGCAGGGCTAGGATTAGGATGCCCTTCTCCTGACCCCTCTCTTTCTACTGTACTACAGTGTCTTTCTTCCTAGCACTGAAATCCCTTATTCTGACACTCCAGTTCAAAGAGATAGTGGGCAACAAATTTAAAGATCTATTTATTTATTTCTGTCAATCATCTTCCAACAATTCTTCGGTGCATAGCAATAGGGCTAGAGGAATTTGCTGAGGGAGATACAGCCTTTTTCATCATTAGGCTATTGACATAATTCATTTACTGCCTATCCAATGTCTAATAAGGGGGAAAAATATCAAAGATTGTGTTCTGTGTCTGGGAGAGAATTGTATGATCTCTCTATCCCCCAAATCCTCCTCAGTTGCCTCTTTATCAGACCTTGCCAAGAGATTTGGAATGAAGTTTCTTTCATTCTGAGAGACCTATCTATCCCTTCAGTTGTTGTCAAAGCATTTTGGAAGAGAAGGAAAAGGAACTTTGCATTTTCTATGGAACACATTCAATGAACAGAAAAAGGACTTTGATTTCTAGTGCTCTGAGCAGGAGTTTAAAGCCTTTTATACACCAAACCAAAGAAATCCTCTTGAGTTAACACCATCATGTATCTTCTGGTCTCTCACACAAATTGGTTGAGGCCTCTCTGGGCCTGGATCATCCCTGCACACATGAGATAACAATAAATACTTCTTACATAACAACGATTTTTCCCCTTTACCTCCATGAAAAATCTCAAAAGATACATATTTCAACCAAAGTTTACAATTGGAAATCAGCTTGAAAATCTGCAACCTTCCTTTTGGAAACCTGTGAAATCCCTGGGATTTAAAAAAATCTGTCAAATTGACTGTTATTTGTCAGGTTTGACTCGAAGATTTTTCAAAGAGGAAAACAGATGCCCTTGGCCAGGCATAGCAAAAACATGGGATGTCTGATTCATTGAATGGTTTTACAAAAGGGCACATCAGAAGAGGAAGACGCCAGGAAGCCGTGGATTCTGGCTTAGTCTGACACTGAGCAGATCCTGACCTTTCTCTTGAAAAATAGTTTGGGGATGCATCTTGTCCAGGGTGTGATCAAATCTGAAAATTTCTAAGCAGTGTCCTACAATTCTCATTTCTTAGAGATCTTCTCACTCAAACAAATAGCATTTCCCATAGCATGGGATAGTTGAAGACGGGGTGAGGGAGAAACAAAAAAGGAAGAAAGAAAAAGGAATGCATGTCATGTGAGATCATTAATAAGAACACTTTCTGATGGAAAATTCCAACTTTCCTTTGAACCAATGCCTGGGGGGAATGTCCTCTCAGAAACATAGGACTTTCATATAATATGCCATTAAGTCAGTTTCATGGTTCCCTTTGAATTTTTATAGGATAGAGTCAGGGTGTGGAATGTACACATATTCTAGGAAAATTACAGTACAATGTATATGGGCCTTGTATAAGCATTGTTGACTAAGACTTGCAACAGCACACAGGCATCTCTGGCACGTGGTGTAGCTTATGTGGCTACCTTTATTTAACCTCAAGAGCCAGGGCTAATCAGTTCCCCCCAAATCCCTGCATCTTATGAATATTAAGCTGATTCTGCTTAAATGTCTGCACCTGGAAAGAATTCATGGCCATTACCTGTGCTTGCCAGAGTGGACAAGATGTCGTGCCTGATAAGCAACAAATATGGGACTAAAAACCAGAAAGACCCCATCTATTTTGAAATATTCATAGCAACATTTTTGCAATAGCAAAAATAAACCAAAAAACAAACTGTGGAAACCAACGGGCACCCACTGATTGGGAGAATAGCCGAACATACTCTCTAATATGAATAATATGAATATAGTGGGATATTGTGTTCTAAGAAATTATGGAGGTAAGGAGTTCAGAGAATCATGGGAAAAATTGAATGAACCAATAGAGAGTGAAATATATAGAACCAGGAAAACAATATAAACAATTATTACATTATTGTAAATGAAAATAACAGTAAAAGCTGAGTAATTGTAATGATCAATCTTGGACCATAGAAGAGATAGAGAATGTATATTCCTACTCTTCTTGGAGTGGCAGGGGACTATAAATACAGAATTTTACAGATACTGCCATAAATAGTCATTGTGTTGATTGGGTTTATGCAGCTGTGTGTGTGTGTTTTAACAATGCAAGGTTCACTGGGAAGGTGGGTTGGGGGAGATATATCTAGGAATGACTGTTTTTTGAAAATAAGAGCCAGACTTAAAAAAAAAAAAGAATTTTGGTAATTGACCCATAGGTTATATTTTAAATGTTTTCTTAAATGTTTTGGTTGCTGTTTTCTCTTACCTCTGAGGATATTGTATGGGTGAGCACTATCATGGCAGAGCAAGGTGAGAATTGAAAACTGTTCTGGTCTAGGGTCTCAGGCATGGCCAGTCTGCCTGTTTCCATTCAATGGCTTTGCTCCCAGCTGTGAATGATCATTCTGCAGGACGAGGAATCATGAAGATCTGAGTTCAAATCCAGCCTCAGACACTTACTAACTGTGTGACTCTAGGCAAACCACTTAATCTTTGCTTGCCTTTGCTTCAATAGGGATAATAACACCTACCTCCCATGGTTGCTAGGATCAAATGAGATAATAATTGCAAAGCACCTAGCATAGTGCCTGACCCATATTAAGCACTATATAAATATAGTGATTATTAACTATCCTTATTAAGGCACTTACATACCTCCCTTTTTTCTTCTTGTGTGATCCTCCCCCAAATCCTGGGAAGTTGTATATCCATAAGATTATTCCCATTTTTCAGGTGAAGAAGCTGAGTATCAGAGGTTAAATGATTCCTTCAAAGTCACATAGCAATTAAAGGGATGAGCAGGAACTCAAACTTCTTTTTTAACAGAATCCAAATCTAATCATGGATCCTTTCTGAATCTCCATTTTTTGCACATTTGACCCTTTTTCCATATGAAAGTTAACTAAGTACATCCATACTTTCTATTAGGAAAATAGCTCAAAGCTGTGTTCTACAAGGAAGGGATGGTTTGGTGGTCAATAGTGAATTTTGACAAAAAGGAAACAAATATTATATATTTAAAGGGAGATTGTTCCTAGGAATTATTATTTCCCAGAAATAAGTCAGGCTCTCTCTAAATTACATGCAAAGAGATAAAACTTATATGAGATAGAAACACCCAAGGTTAAGGAGGCCAGCCCTTTATTCCTAGGCTGAGACTGACCTGAGGACTGGGTGATCTTCCTGTGCTCCTGGGAAAGCCTGAAAACGCAACTCACATTTCTAGTGGAAGGAATCTCAGAAACCAACTAGTCCAAGCCTTTGTTATCCTAGAACTAGAACTAGAAAAAAACCTTAGAGGTCATTGATTCCAGGACCTTCATTTTGCAGATGAGGAAACTGAGCCCCAGGAAGATTAAATCATTTGCCCTGGGTCTCATAGCAAGTGTCTGAGGCCGGATTTGAGTGGAAGTTTTTATCTGATTCCCAGTTCAGACCCCTGACTCCCTATCCCCTACTTTAAACTGTCTCTCCCTTCATTTTACAGATGAAGAAACTGAGGCTTCAGATGCCTGTTTAAATTCACCCAGCTAGCTAAAGAAAGAACCAAGACTTAAATACAAGTCTTCTTATTCTTAACTGAGTTTTTTTTAATCTACTGTGATTTCTAATATGAGTATTACCATAGCTTTCACCTACACCTCAGACTAATTATATTGGTCACACCCTATTTCCCTCAGTTTAATTATTCAACATTATTTATTTATTGCAAAACACTTTTTGAATAAAGTCTGAGGCTAGATTTGAACTCAGGTCTTCCTGACCCCAGGTCCAGTTCCCTATTTGCTGTGCCACTTAATGTTTCTTCTCCTTGGCTTACAAGTCCAATTCCCAACCTCCATGCTTCTCCTTCAGTTGCTTAGGGCTCCTCCGTGGACAGCATTCTATGCTTCAGAAATGTTCTATCTCTCCATTTCCATCTATACTCATGAATGTCTCCTCTCATTTTCTCAGACCTCTGCTCTGTATTTAAATGATCTATGCTTATAGGTTATTCCTCCTACAAACTATGTATAATCTTTATCTGGGTCCTTCAACAGAATTCCTCCATTCCAAAGTAAAGATTGTAGATGACCATTTCTCCCAAGGGAAAGGAGAATTTGAACAACGTGGGGACTTTTGGTGATCTTAGCAATGGTCCTCTCATTATCTGCTTTCTCCCAGGTTAGAATTGCCTCCTTCAAGTGTGACCTCCAGAAAATGCCCCCAGTCCCTGGGACAATTAATCCATCCAATTTTGGAATTCTCCCTCTGGGACTAAGCTTTGCTGATTGATGAATAATTAAATACAAACTCTCTCAGCCTTCTATATAGCTGGCTCTAGACCAGACCAAGCTTTACCTCCCTTGTGGCCATCATCTGGGCCATCTTGCCACCCTTCCACCATGGACATGCTGAATGCTTCCTCCCCCCTCCCATTTTCAATCTTTTGCCTTTCCTCTGCAAAGGGCATATTGATTGGCTGACCTATGGATCAACTCATAACCCTGTGATTTCCTCTATCAAAGCCCCTTCCCTAGACACCCCTTCCCTCTATGTTCTCTCTCCTTAGAATATAAGCATCTTCTTGGCAGGGACTGCTCTATTTTTATACTTGTATTATAAGCATTTAGCAAAGTGTCTGGCCCATTGTAAATACTTAATAACTGCTTTTTTGGTTTATTAATTCATGCTTCTAATCTTAGTAGCTAAGTTGCAAACTACTTAAATATGCATCAGGTTAATCTGAAGTGAGAGCTAAGGGGTATTAGGACTAGGAGAAGGTTTAGAGGCTGATGTTTTATGTCTATGATGTTCTAGTCACTGTGCTAAGCACTGGATGGGGCAGAAATGTCCTCCACAGTTTCCCTTTAGCATTCATCAGACTTGTAACTGCACTGTGGTATTTTGGGACATTGGCATGTTTGGCAATGACCATATGCCAGGCACTGAGATTTAGTCTAAGAATGATACAGTATCATATACAGGAGTTTTCACTCCAGTGATGCCATTTTCTGAATTTTTTTCCTTCTGTAGGATCCTCTAGTTGGACCTTCTGTTGCTGGCTGGTTGAGAAGTCAAAAAGCATTATGTCAGCCCAATCACAGCATAACAACCTATTAATTCAATCTACTATATGGAACACATATAGGATCATAACATCCATATATGCACTGCCAGGCATCCCTGCTCTGCAAGGGCATGGGCCATGAACTTAGCTATAACTCTGGAGATTAGCTTCTGTAGCACTTACTTCTCTAATTCTCTACATACTTTGCTCCAATAATGATACCTCTGGATAACCCTAGTACTCATAGTGATAGAAAAGGGAGAAAGATCCAGCCTCCAACACCATGGATGCTACAGCTGCATAGCTCTTTGAAATCAATCTCTCTGATTTATTCATTCTCCCAATAGGCTATGCTCAATATTGGGCAGATCAGTCAGTCCAATCAATGAGTTAATGCCTCCTTCTATACCATCTGCCTCCTCTGAATATACTGGACAAAGAACCAGTGTAACCCACCTCCATACCATCTAGCTATTTCTCATGCCCCAACAAGATCATGTTCTCCCTGCTATTTTGACTAAAACCATTTTCAAAGGCTGAGTTACTTAAACTCAAAGTTAAAGGTAGATCAGTAAGTTAACATGCTTAAACTTCTAACATCCATTGAACTAACCACAAACTACTTAATTTTCTTAACCTAAAAACTATTTTAAAAATCCTTAAGAATATTTCTAGGGGCAGCTAGGTAGCACAGTGCATAGAGCACCAGCTCAGGAGTCAGGAGGAACTCGAGTCCTTAGACACTTGACACTTACTAACTGTGTGACCTTGGGCAAGTCACTTAACCTCAATTGCCCTGCCTTTCCTCCTCAAAAACAAACAAACAAAGGAATATTTCTAGTTCTTTTCTTTTGGCAAAAGTCAGCTGAGACTAGGGTAGTCAGCATTCTACCTGCAATTACTGACTCAGTATTTTAGATCAGTCCCTTCTTTGCTTCAAAGATACTTTGAAAATAATAAATGTTGGAGAGGATGTGGAAAAATTGAAACACTGATGTTGTTGAAACATTGTTGGTGGAGTTGTGAATTGATCCAGACATTCTGGAGAGTAATTTGGAACTATGCCCAAAGGGCAACCAAACTGTGAATACCCTCTGATCCAGCAATACCACTACTAGGTCTGTATCCCAAAGAGATCATTATAAAGGGAAAAGAGCCTATATGTGCAAACATATTCATAACAGCCCTTTCCATGGTTGCAAAATATTGGAAATTGAGGGAATGTCCTTCAATTGGGGAATAGCTGAACAAGCTGTGGTATATGAATGTGATGGAATACTATTGTGCAATAAAAAATAATGAATAGGTAGATTTCAGAAAATTCTGGAAAGACTTGTAAGAATTGATGCAAAGTGAAGTGAGCAGAATCAGGAAAACATTGTACACAGTATCAGCAACTTGACTCAGCTCTTCTCAGCAGCACAGTGATCTAAAACAAGTACAAAGGACTCATAAAGGAAAATGCTTTCCATATCCAGATAAAGAACTAATGGACTCTGAATGCAGATCAGAGCAATTATATTTTTGCTTTTGATCTGTTTCTTCTTTCATAACTGTGACTAATGTGGAAATATTTTTACATGATAGCACATGCATAAACTACATCAAACTGCTTACATAAACTGTTCACAAGAGGGGAAGGGAAGGAGAAAAATTTGGAACTCAGTATCTTGTAAAAATGAATACTAAACTTTTTCTTCACCTATAACTGGGGCAGGGGGGGGATTAAATACTATTAAAGATACTTTTCCATTTGTCTTTGTTTCTAAGACCCCATCAAAAAACTAGTTCATATGGGGGCAGCTAGGTGGCACAGTGAATAGAGCACTTGCCCTGGAATTAGGATGATCTTGAGTTCAAATATGACCTCAGACACTTAATATTTACTAGCTGTGTGACCTTGGTCAAGTCACTTAACCCCAATTGCCCTGCCTTCCCCCCTCCAAAAGAAAAAAAAGACAAAACCCCCCTAATTCATAGAGAAAATTTGATAACCTTTAGGAATCTTTCAAACTGCAATGCTAGTCAAAACTTTAATTCCTTTTTCTCCTCTTAACTCTATCTCTTTCTTTCTTCAATCTTCCCCTCTAACCTATTCACACCTTTTCCTGGAAAGTTACTTCATCTTTTGCTCTTCACACGAGGAAATAATGAACAACTACCACCACTTGGCTGTTTTCATATCTGTAAAAATCTTTACCATGTCACCTAAGCCTCCTTATCACGTTGTGAGGTGGTTTCTACTGATATCTCTGACCCCTTTTTACAGATAAGGAAACTGACACAGAAAATGACTAGCCCATGATTTTACAGTTACAATATATCAAAGGAAGGATCTGAACCCAAGTCTTCCTAATGCTAAATCTAGCCTTCTTCCTCTTTGTCACTCTGTCTTTTCCAGAAGATTAAAAAACAATCCTTCTGTTTGCTCCTCTTTGTGACAGTGATTAAGACATACTCTGGCAGGAACCAGTTTTCTTCCTTCCCTTTGTAATCTCTAGGGCCAACCCCTTACAAAATAGTGACATATGCAAATTCTGTTTTTCTGTGCCTGGACCCTCCTTTTCTGAGTCCTTTCATTGTTTAGGGAGGTCCCCAGTGCTCCTTTTCTCACTCTCTATCAAGGCTTGTTCTCAGTAAAGGAACTAGTATCAATCATCTCTTTAAGCCTTCACACCAAGGGAAGCCAACACGACCTATCCCTAAAGTGTCTGCATTGTAAGCCTTATTGTTCACTGCATATTGCCGGTGAAAAAAGATTCCGGGCAACAGTGAACATGTTGGGGATGTATTTGGTGAGGAGGGTCCCCTCCCTAAACCCTTGTAACAGGCATATTTCTCTACTTGTTCCTAAATCTAACCCTGATGACTTAACCCTAGGACAAGTTAGGTTTGACTCTGGTTTACTGACAGTGAGCTTAGTTCATCTTCTCTCCCCCCTTCATTTGACAGAATGGAGAGGTCTTGACTTGCCCCAGGTAAGACAATTAATAGCAGGGTTCAGACTAGATAGAACCCAGGTCCGCTGAATCCCAGTCAAGCATGTCCTTTCCCCTCCAAGACAGATGTCTCTCCTATTTATTATCACATTTTAAAATCAACTCGTTCATGTAATTGTGTTTGCGGAGTGCACTTGACTGTCTTCCAAACACTATTCTTTTCCTTCTCATTTTCATTTCTGTTGTTGCTATTGACTTTCAGTCTATTTATTACTTTATAAACTAAGTAACTAGCAGAGACAGAGTAACTCATCCTTTCCTATTTCTTTCTCTCCATTAATAAATTACATTTGTTTTCACCTTAGCCTTTTAACCATGACAAAAACTTGGTTCTGCTGAAAAGACCATGCGTATTTTTTTCTCGTTTGAAGTGCACTATTTTTTTTTTTTCGTAATTGCAGACCTTAATTAGATTATGGTCACTGTCCTTGAATTCTTCCTCACTCCTGCAAAGCTAGATCTTTTATATTCCTCCTTACATGAAAGAAAGTCCCTGGCTGTTTCCATTTTTGATGCTGCTTTCCTAAGCCACAAAAGAGCTTTTGTTATGCTCTCGGAGGGATTGTTTACACTTTGTGAGGCCTGCTTTCTCTGTAGAAACTTGGCAAAATTTCAAATAAGTAGTCAATCTTCCTATGGAGATGGATGCCTATAATTCTTTCTGGGGATGATTTTTAAGACAAGTTTATTTTTTTTTATTTATTTTTAAATTTTTAGTGAGCTGTTTTCATCTCAACATGTGAAATCCAGATTTAACAACACATTTCTTGGTGGTCAAAAGTGAATTTCTTTGGAATGTTTGAACAATTCTTAAGGTTCCCTTCATTTTACAGATGAAAAAACTGAGGCTTAAAGTCACTTAAGTAGCTTACTCAAGGTCACACATGCAACAGAGCTGGAACCAGAATTCAGGTCCTTCTAATCCCAGTCCAATGATCCTTCTATGGTATAACCATGGCACTCTCATAAATAAGCAGAGAAAGGGTCCGTAGATTTCCAGTCCATTGGTTTTACACATAGGTTCCAGTGTGATTACTATCCAGTGTGGGAGCATAGCCTTCAATTGATGGGTAAGCAAGATATACTCATATCTGTATGAGCCAAGTAGGCAAGATCAGCCTTATGAAAGGATGGAATTGTCAGCTGCCTCAGTGGTGTGATTTGAGGAGGAGAGAAAACTGGCCCTCGTGTATTTCAGAATGGGTATTGCCAAAGTGAACATAACTCCTCCTGCACCAGAATATCTCTCCTGTGGCACCCCAGACTTCACTATTGCTTGTATCCCTTAAAAAGTATATGCCCAAGGGACCCAGGAGTATCTAGTGGTAGAAAGAGCATAGCACTGAGATTCAGAAGACACGGGTCCCAGTTCTGTTCTCTCACCAACTAGCTTTCTGAACTCAGTTATCTTTGGCTAAAGCGAGGGATTCCCGTTGAATGGCTTACAATAATCTGTCTAGTCTTAGCCTTCTCTCGTTCTGTGGTGCCATATTTCAATGGATCATCACATTATATTTTTCTGTTAAGAACACTTTGGCTGTCGGGTGAAACCTAATGACTATGTATGAGAATAGTGTTTTAAAATGTCTAAAATAAAATATGTAGAATTATGAAGAAAAACAATTATATCGAAATATATTTATCACAATTAAAACCACAACAACAATAAAGTTCATGGACCCTAGGACAAAAACCTTTGTGATTATTAACCATGAACTTCTTAGTACATGTTAGTTTATCATGTCACCACTTGCCACTTGTGTCCCTAGAAAACAGAGAATAGGATCCTAAGAGAATGGAGAGACATGATGATTGTTATAGTTCAGATCATAAATGCTTGTAGGAGATTAGTTGCTATGATTTCTTTTTAAAACAACTTCCATTCTATTTGTTAGTAGTTTCCTTTGTTTTTAATTAATAATTAAATTAATAACTTTTATTATTTAATGAATTTAATTTGATAATTAATTAATTAAAATTAATAAATATTTATTAAGTATGTACTCTGTTTAAAGTCCAGTGTTAGACTCCTTGGGAAATATAAAGAGAAATCGGATATGTTCCTTACCTTCATGGAGTTTAAAGTTTAGCAGATTAGACAGAATCCATAGACAAAACCTTAGAATACAAGGTAGAATGTTTAAGTGAAACCTTAGAACTATCTCTCCCTGCCTCCACCTGCCCCCCCCCCCCCCAACACTCTGTGAGTACAGAGGAAGAAGAATTCACTTCCTCCTGGGGGAAATTAAAGGAGACTTCATGAGGAGGTGCTCTTTAAGCTGGCATTTGAAGGGTGGTTAAGGATCAACCATGCATAAATCAGAGAGACAGGGCATTCTAGGGAGGAATAACATGAATGAAAGCATGGTGACAGAGACAACAGAGGGAATGTTAAGGAGTAGTAAGTAATCCAGTCTCCTTGAAGCATAGTGTCTTTGAAGGGAGTATGTATAGATACAGCTGTAAAGACAGTTTGGGAGCAAATCATGGAGAATCTTGGACGACAAGCTAAAGAGTAAGAATTTTTTTCGATACCAATGAAAGTGTTTGAGTAGGTGTTTGGCATAAGCAAAACTGTACTTTGAGAAGATCAAGCTGTACTTTAGGAAAGTGTGTAGGAGAGGTTAGAGTGGGAGAGAATGGAGGCCAAAGACTGGTTAAAAGTCTATTGTAATGGCTCAGAGGAAAGTAAAGAAGGGCCTGAACTAGTGGGAAAGGGAATGAAGAGAGGAATGTGAGACACATTTTAGAGACAGAGTCTAAAGAATTTACCAAGGACTTAGCAAGTGATTGGATAACGGGGGATGAGGGAACATGAGGAGTCAAGTCACATAGAAGTTTTGATCCTCAGGGACCAGGAGAATGGTGATGACATCAGCAGAAATAGAGAAGTCAAGGGGATAAGCTACATTGGGAGGGAGGATGATAAGTTTGGTTTTAGACATGTTGAAAACTTGTCATGGGATATCCAGAGGGAGAAGTCTAAGACAATTGTTAATGTTGAACTGGTGCTCAAAAGATTGGCTCAGCTCATGAATAAGTATGTGTGTGTGTGTGTATGTGTGTGTGTGTGTGTGTGTGTGAGAGAGAGAGAGAGAGAGAGACAGAGACAGAGACAGAGACAGACAGAGACAGAGAGAGACAAAGATAGAGACAGAAAAGGGGAGAGAGAGG
>NW_027185698.1:23307960-23349386 GCF_028583685.1 Petaurus breviceps papuanus | reverse complement strand
AGAGACAGAGAGAGACAAAGATAGAGACAGAAAAGGGGAGAGAGAGGGAGACAAAGACAGAAAAGGAGAGGGAGAGACTGAGACAGAGACAGACAGAGACAGACAGACAGAACACAGACAGGAAGACTGAATTGGATACGGAATGTGAAAAAGTGTCCAGGGAGCACAGGGAATTGTTTGTGCCCACACTAGTTTTGGTTACTGAAAAATTACAAACCGAATGTTCAAATTTGCCAATTTAGACAAATCCTAGGAACATTAAAAAATTAAAATCTGATAGAAAGTTAGTTTGTGACATGGAATGTGTAATATCTTTATTGTAGATGAGGCTCTTCTATTAGCACAATTTTATTTATCTCTATCCCTCCCCCCGTCCTTGTAATCATGGAGTATCTCCTTAAAAACAGTATCAGATTAAATGAGCAGCAAAAGGAAGAGATAAATGTTTCCTTGGTGCCTGTCTGTCCACAACTTTTAGACAACTAAAGATAAAATCAAAGCCCCACTTTAACAGGATTGTCCCCTACTCAATCTTATTTCTCTATGTCTCAGTATAGCTTTTGGGGGCAATTTTCTATTTTTTCCCTAAAAGTTAAAATAGAAACAGGATCATCCAAATCACTGGTTTGGTATTGCTTTATGTGAGGCAAGGCTAGAAAATCCTCCCCACCCATTGAGCAGAAGATTATAAGGATAGCTCCCTGGGATATGAGGGAACAGGACCAAAGTGTGAATGTGGAGAAATGACCTAAGACAACACTGGTGTTAGATGCTGGAAGACTTGATGTGGAGCTGGCTGGTCTGATAGAAATGTAGGATCATGAGATATAGGTGAATTAATGTACATACATTTATTGAGTGATTACTATCAGCCAGAAATTGTGCTAAGCATCAGGGATGTAAAGACAAGTAAGAAAAGGCATTCTAATGAGGGGAAGAAACACATAAAGGGGATTTAGAAGGGAAAGGTTTACGTGGGATAATATGGTCTAAAAATGGTCAGAAATTGACTAGGGAGCAAGATAAGTGGAGAGTCCATAAGTCAGAGCCTTAAGTCTTAGGGGAGAGGACACAAAGTCCAGGATGAAGTAGGAGAGGCATGAGTAAAATGGAAAAGATGACCAGAATGGAGGTAGAGTGGCATAGAAATTGCTGGGATCCGTAATGATACCTTAGAGATCAATTAGTCCGGCCCTCACATTTCACAAATGGAGTATAAATGGACTCTACATGGGAGTGTCTATTCAGCATATACTATCTCATAATGGTGTCTGAAAAAATTTAGGGATAGGTGCATGAAGAAGGGAAGGGAGAAATGAGGCATAGGAGGTGAAATAAAGGAAGTGATATGGATTTTGCTTTTTCCTTTTAGAGAGAAGTTACTTCTCTGAAAAAAAAACAAAACAAGGAGAACAATAAGAAGGGACAACATGATTAGGGCCTTGATGGCTCCAAGGGTTGTTAGAAAAGAGATAGGGGTGGTGTTGGAGGGAGAAGAGGATTCATACCCGAATACAAGAGCATTTGAATGAAAGAATTTATCAAGTGCCTAGAAGCTGAACAGTGGACATTTAGAACATTTACTTCTTTAAAACTCCAGAAAGTCCTATTCCAGTGCTTCATCCTATCCCGGAAGTGATTGTAGGTTATCAGAGGTCATGGTAGTGAAGTGCAAGCTCTATCTAACATTTTCTACTATGCTGGAAAGGCTTTGGGTTTCCCCTTTTCAAGGATCTGCTTAGATAAATATAGAGGAGTTCATCACAGTTGGTAAATTCTTTTTTTGCAAGTGCAACCCATAACTAAAAAAAAAAAAATCAAAATAGTCCCGAGTTTTAGCCCTTTCTGACCCCCTTTAGCTTCTGTGGTGACAATGGCAGAGTGGAGAAAAAGAATCACACAATTTTGATTATTGTCAATTACTAATTGTAAACTATTTAGCATAGTACCTGACACATAGTAAGCTTACTATTAAAATCATCTATTTTTATTATTTCAGAGCATAAGAATTAACTTAACTGTTGGTTTTATAAATGTCATGTTGTTCAAAGACCAAATGAGCAGACATTCTTCTGGAGGACCTAAACCTTATGAGTCTTGACAGTTTTGCTATGAACACAACCAGAGGATATACAGAAGGCACACCTAAATGGAACAATGACTCAGAGATCCTCCTTTGTGAGACAAAGAGGAATTGCATCCCAAGGCAATTAGAAACATGATTTTATGGAACTTTTGGTCATCTTGTATTGAAGTGTTTAATATTAGTATTTGCAGACTACCATGGAAATAATTGCAGTTAAAGCTCCAAATTAAGCCAACATATATTTTGATATTCTGACTTCAGTGCAACATTAGGCAAAGCATGAATGGTGAACAATATCTTTCAAAATATGGTTCAAGCAGGGACGGCGATTAGGTGGTGGGGAGTGGCTGGGGGGGGGCAGCCAGGTGGCACAGAGCACCGGCCCTGGAGTCAGGAGGACCTAGGTTTGGATCTGGCCTCAGACACTTAACACACACACACACACACACACACACACACACACACACCCCTAGCTGTGTGACCTTGGGCAAGTCACTTAACCCCAATTGCTCTCCAAAAAAAAAGAAAAGCAAAATATAGTTCAGGAGTGAAGAATGACAGAAACCAAAGAATTGAAGATTACAAAGGAGCTTCACAACAATCTATATACTATGAATGTTTTCTTTAAGAAAGGAATTGGAAGTCATTAAATAATGTGAGCAATGAAATTATATTTTACAACATGAAATTACTAGTTACAGATATAGGGTTCACTCATGAATTGACTATCTGTGTCCAGAAATACCACTGATAGAGTAACTATTAAAGTTAATATGTCATGCAGTTAAAACCATTCCATCTTGATATATTTGAACAAGTTGACAACCAAGAAAAAAAAAGGAAAATGAATTTACAAAATGACACTGAAAGTGATCACAACAATTTCATATTGAAGTTTAACAGATGTAAATTAATTGTCATAATGAAAATAAATGATCCCAAGAAGCCACACTAGTTGACAAAATACAATCTATTTGTCAAGTGAAGGGATATGGCAGCCAATGGCAACACTGGTTTAAAACAAACTCATTTGTAAAATCTTGCATAGAAGGATGTTGGAAGGTTATATATTTCCTAAAACAGGTAGAAATGTTTGGGGGAGGGAGGGCAGAAATAGTTTAAAGAAGGCTACTAAGTCGATTTATCCCAATGGCACTTATAAATGAAGCCAAAGGGAAGACAGTGAGCGGGTGAAAAATTAAAACCATATATGAAAACTTTTTAAAATAAAAACCTCTCTTCACTGTTGAGGAAAGTATTTTAAACTCTAGCATAACAGTCCCAGAAATGTATATTAAGGAAATGGTGACAATACTGAGCAAAACTGAAGTGGAACATTAACTGAACTAAATCAAGTATACATAGAAGATGTCCATGCTGGAGATGATACAATTTGACAGCACTAATCTATCAGTTCTCAAGAACCATAAAGCAGAAGGAACATCAAAGCTGTGAAAAACTTTTCAGATTTCCAAAAAAGTAAATGAAAAGAATGACTACAAACTTGACTTCTGGGCCATTGCCAACAAGATGGAGGACTAGACATTTTTCTGATCCTCATTCCTTTCAAACTTCTCCAAAATAAAAGAGGCAACTATCCAAAATAAGTGAAAGAAAAGCAATTTAAGCTGTCTTCACAGTCTAGGCCACTGAATCCTAACAAGAAATCAATTTGAGGAATAGCAGAGGATGATGTTTAGTGTTACCCTAAAAAGTTCACTCAGTAACCTACTGTCCATTTCCTAACACTCTCTAGCAAGGCTGCCCAAACTGACCCACAGACTTGAAGTAGAAACTACCTCTTTCTGTACCCCTCTTCCCAGTGCCATGGAAAACCAAAAGGCAGACACTTGTTTCAGGTGGGATAGCAATGTGGCAGTGATCTGTTTTAGAACAGAGATCATCCAGACAACTGAGGAATAGAGGGAACTTGGGCAAGAAACATTTATGACTGTGGGACATTTCACTAATCCTGAGGGAAAGAGAGAGCCCAACAACCAACTAGGACTAGTTCTGTGTCCGCATAAATCACTTGGGATAGAGATTGAGGCCAGTGAAATGTCAATTGCCAAATTTGGGAGGAGGCTGAGATAGCTTTGATATGTAGCCCCTGACCATCAAAGGGGAAGAAGTCAGAAAGTCAATAATAGGAAATATGATAAAAAAAAGAAAAGATTGAAATTATTAAAAGATCTCAGGAGGAGGAAACCTCAGTTAAAGAAGCTGAACATTAGCAATATTACCTGATAGGGAAAACCTTAATAAAAGAAGGAAATGTTTTCCCCAGATAAACTAAAAGAATCTAGACATTAATGAATAGTTATTGAAAGATAAAGTAAAAGAATCAGTACCTGATGAGGAGGTCTATTATCTCTCAAGAGATAATAGAACCATAATAGTATGTTCCTGAATGGTTTAAAAGAGAAATAATTGTTGTGAAAGCAGAATTTATGGCCTGCACAACAGAAATAATTAGTAGGGAAGAAAAATTTGAATCCAAGTCTCACCAAAGAATCAAAAAAGAAAATAACTGATAGGGAATGCAAATAAACCAAAGTTAAGGACAATCTGGAAGAAAAAAAAAGCAATAGCATTAAAAGAAAATATGATCTTCATACAAATAATATATATTCATTTCAAAGACTAGATCCCTAGAGAGAGTTTAAGGATTAAATAGGTCTCCCAGAAGAAACCAAGTAAAAAAAAAACTGAATTCAATAATGCAAAAGAAATTATAGTAGAAAACTTCCTAGAACTTCTGAACCTAGAAAACAAAACACCAATAGCAAGAATCCATAGATTTCCTCTGGGGTGGAGGAAGGGAACTTTGAGGCACACTCTAAGATACATAGTAGATAAATTTAATGATTCTAATAATAACAAATTGTGCAAGTGAGCAGAAAAATATGTTGGGGTTTAATGAACCTGCACAATATCATTGCAAGCAGAAACATCTGAAGGACCACATTGGTCACAAGATAACTTTACTGGATCTCTTCCAGAACTTGATCTCTTTACTGGATCTATTCTAGCAGAATGGGAAAAGCATTTTATAAGAGCAACATCTCCCTTTTAAAGTCTCACCTGGGGTTTATGATCAGAAACTTATTTACAACATTATTTGTGTTGTGACACCATTCAAGGATCTTGAAAGGTTTTGATGTATTTATGGGACACACCTTGTTGGCAGAAGCCTTTAGAATTGAGTTCTTGACATTTTTTGTATCGGAGATCCTAGAGCTATTTGAGGAAACCTATTAGCATTTTCTCAGGATATGTGTAAAGGTATAAAATAAAATACATGTGATTACAAAGATAATTTTATATTAAAATTCATTATAAAATATTTTATTTTATTAAGTTATCAAAATGTTTTCTAAAAAACAAGTCCCCAGAAAGTGATGCTTTATTGTGTCAAATAAAATGTGATTTCATAATTGGAAAATAAACAATATGAGAACTTGCATTTTTAAATGTCTTTTAGTTTTAGATTTGACTTGTTTGTGGAGTTATTTGCTTAGTATTAAAAATTGATTCAGAAAAGCAAAATGTAGCCACAAATACCCTGAAAAAGTGTCTTCAATACATATGGAAAATTAGACAATATTCCTTGAAATAAAAGAGGTAACTGTTTTGAATGTTCACTGAATTACTAACAACAGTGAGGTATGAAATCATGACATGCATACTCACAAAAGGTATTCAACAACATCATGAAAGATCTCTATCCCAGAATCCTTTAGCTGTTCCTTTTTCTGGTTGATGGGCTAATTTTATGAAGTTAAGTCTTGGACTATTTGGGGACCTCTAAATGAGATCTATAATCTCTTAAAAGAGTTTGACCTAACTACCCAATTTTATTGTTGTTGTTATTTATTTATTTTTATCAGTGACTTGAAAAGGCATAATTGTCATTCTCTTTAAATGTGCAGGTGACACATTTGAGATAATTAAGGAGTAATGGATGATAGGATCAGGGTTGCAAAGAGTTCAATATTAGTTGAATGTCCTACAAAAGTTTTATAAGGAACTTACAGAGTTGCCCCAAAGTAGAATGGTATATTCTCTCTCACTGGAGCTATTTAGAACATACTCTGGGTGACCATTTTTCTAGTATGTTACAGTAGAGATTGCTTTTGGGTATGAGTTGTCATGGGTACTTGCGGAGGTGCTTTCCTTACAGTGATTGTATGACAATAAAAGGAAAAAAATATGAAAAATCTATATTATCTAGACTCAGTTATGTAGTCTCCTTTATCAGTAGTTAGTTGATAGAAAGCTAAAAGTATAGATAAATGAATACATATATCAGTGTGTATTATACACACATATATTTGCTGATAGTCTTCCCAAGATATATAATGATATATGTTATTATATACATTTATATATTATATACATTTAAATTTACAAACTTAAATATACATACACAAGTATATATGTATGCACATACACACTGCCTCACTGATGGATTTAGAGTTGCGAAGACCTGAGTTCAAATCCTGCCCCAAATATTTACTTAGCTGTGTGACCCTGAGTAAATCAATTAAATTCTTTCAGTATCATTTTCCTTAACTGTAAAATGGAATTGTGAGAATCAAATAATATAAAGTACTTTAGGAACCTGATAGCATCACCATCATTGTCATCATTAAATTAATAATTATTTAGGTCAAGGAATTAAACAGAAGGAAGAGAATGGATTGGCTGATATTTTGGAAATGTTCTTTTAATAATCCCAATTTATTTCCTAAAACAAAAGCTTCTTTTTTTCATATTGATATCCTCTGGTGATGTTGCATAGCTGAGTCACAGAACAATTTCTGAAGAGCTGAAATTGAGAATATTTCAAGGGGAAATTGTGCATATTGGGCATCAGCAGGCTACAATGTACGAAACACAGGGAATTATGAAAGGAAATCTTCAAAAAGAACTCAGGGAACCATGGTTGATGGACAGACTTTTGGGAGGACCTAGATAAGAATTGAAAGTGGGTTGGGGTGAAGTATATGAAGAGACTAAATTGCATTCTGTATCCTTGGAGGAATTACCTACAACAATGATATAGGAGGTACATTAGGGTATGGAAGTACTTCCTTAAGCAAATGTTTAAAATGTTCTTCAATAAAATCCTGAAATATTCTAACAGATTGATAAAATATTCATGAGTATATATTAAAATTGGAAAGAAGCATAGAGATTTTCTACTCCAATCCCATCATTTTACAGATGATGAAATTGAGAGCCAGAGAAGGAATATGACTTGCCCAAGGTCACATATCTAATAAATAGCAAAGGTAGTATTAACATCTATATCCTCTGCCTCCAAATCCAAGGCTTTTACCTCTCCCCCAAGCCTAACTATTCAATTTTATTATTGAAAATTTGCATTTTCATTGAAAATATATTTGTTACTAAAGTGTGTGAGCATTTTATTGAAACCTCTTCAATAAGCCTACAATTTTCAGCCTCAGAAATTATTTGCCTTTTATGTGATTCACCTCTAAGGGATCATTTGTTTGTTTTTTTAAAGGGGAAAATGACTCACTTAATTCACCTCTTTAATTCTTATGTGAAGTCCTATTTGCTATGTTCCTGTCCCTGGTGGCTCTGAAATGGGTTCTGCAACCTTCATTCCTCACAGATATGAGCCTACCTAAAGATTAAATGAAAAGAACAGATGGTGTGACTGCATTGGGAAGGTTTTCTCAGGGCACTGATTGGCAGAACCAGCACTACAGGAAATTTCAAAGTTCACCAAATGTGTCATTCCTAGCCTCAGTTTGACTGCTTGAGTGGTGAGTCCTCATTCTCTGCACACCTCCCTCCCCCCCCCCCCCAGTTTCCTTATGCCATGTTCATGGTCCATTGTCTCAAATACCATTGAGGGAAGAATAATATAATCTGATGAATAAGAATCAGAGAACACAGAGTATTAAGACCAAGAGGGATCTACCTTATAGACTATCAAATCCAGTCCCACTCCTTTCATAGATAAGGAAACTGAGATCCAGAGAGGTGGAATGCCCTTTCCAAGATTACACAGCTAGACATGGGAGATAGAACACTACAATCACCTAGGTTCCCATCACCTATACCATTTTCCTTTCCACTGTAATAGAGCCAATTCATTTATACTAAAAAGGCTTAAACTGTTAGGATCTTCCTGAAGCATTTGTATTTGAACAGGTTACAAAGCCTTGAGGTACAAGAGAGAATAGCTAATTTGGAATTTTTCAGGATCAGAAAGCTATATATTATTTTTTATACAGGCATGTATCCCTGTGCATATTTTGCCTGCTGAAGAGCCAATGAGAAACAAGGAAAGAAGTCAGAGGTGATTCTTCCTATGGCCACTTTCTCCTGCATGACTTTGGAGTCACACCTGACTTTCCTTAACTGTAAAATAAGCTGATGGAAGTAGATGACTTCTAAGGTCCCTTCTAGTCCTAATCTGTGAGGATTTGTCATTTGGACCACAAGTTGATTGGTGTTTCTGTGATTGCTTCTGACCCACTTAACACCCAACAACGACATTTGCAGAGGTATATAATAATCTATAACTCTTGGCTGATATTACTTTTTTCTTTTAAAAAATGTCTCCTTTATATTTAACAAGCATTTATATTTTTTCTTCCTCCTTCCCCTCCCATGTGGGAAGTGGGGCGGGGAAGAGAGAAAAACAAAACCCTTGTAACAAATATTCATAATCAAGCAAAATAAATTCAAATAGTAGACATATCCAAAAACACATCTCTTTCTGCATTCTGAGTTCAGTACCTCTCTGTCAGGAGGTAGATAATCCTTTGGAATTGTTGGTCATTGCATTTTTCTAGTGTCAAACTAAGGGGAATGCCCACCAATGGGGGAATGACTGAGTATAGCATGTGAATATAATATAATAATATAATACTAATAATATAATATAATACTATTTTGCTGTTAGAAGTGATAAAACATGGGAAATCTTGCATCATCTCTTTTTTTAATGCTTTATTAATTTCTGATTTACATCATTCGTTTCCGCCAGATTTTGAGTTAAAAATTTTCTCCCCGTTTTTCCCCTACCCACTGAATCTTGCATCATCTCATGCAGAGTGAGGTGATGAGATCTAATACAATTTACAAAATAACAATATTTTAAAGATAAATAACTATGAAACACTTAAGAACTCTATTTTCAAGCAAGATTCATTATTATTAATAATAACCATCACTATCATTATTATTATTATAGGTCAGAGGACTTATGCATTCAAATCTTGCATCAGTTTTCATGACTTTGGATTTTGCACCCTATTTTTTGGACCTCTTGTGTTTCCTCCCTTACAAAATGAGGGGGAAGATTACTTTTAAGGTCCTTTTCTCACAGTGGCTTCGAGAGAATGGTATTAACCTCCTTTGATAACAAAATACTCATTGGTTAGAGATGTATCTTGTTACAGAACAGCCCTAATAGGCTTGGGAAAGTGACTTCAAGAGTGAAGAGAACTCTAGGCCTGCTTATTTAAATGTAAATAAGAGGGTAACCCAAGGTGGACTAATGGAAGGGGACAGGGCAAGGGGCAAGAGGAAAATAGAAGAGAAGTAAGCAGAGGCCTAGGAGACGAGCAGAAAGAATAGGATGAATACTAACCTGAGTTGTGGAAATTACTCTTACAGATGAAAGAAACCAGGGAAAAATCTGAACCCCGCATTTCTGACTATCAGATACTTCAATTTGAAGTCTATTGTGTTACATTTTTAAATTTCATTTATTTCTCCTATAAAATAGAGTCTGCTTCCAGAGGGAAAGTGTTTATTTTTGCCTTCTGAATAATTTCCTGCAGAGGAAAATTGTGTTTATTAGGGGATGGAGAGATTGAGGAAAGGGGAAAGTTCAAGATTGGTTTTATTATAAGGCACATTTTGAAAAGCTTGTAAATACATCATAAAGCCCTCTAGTTTCCTGGGTCCTCTGATTCTGGATACCAAAGCTCTAATTATTAACATAAACCCTTGAAGGCTCAGTCTCCACCTGGATGGGCTATCTTGTTTTTATCTATGATCTTTCTCCCTCTTTATTAGGTTAAAAAAGCCTTTGGCTACTTTCTAATGAGATGAAACCAGGTTTTTGTAGTCTAGGTCACCCTCAATTGCCTCAAGGTAAAAAGAAGAAAGTTCAATGAGAGGTAAAAGGGGGAAAAAAATAAACAAACCTACTTCAAGCCAGCCGAGCTAAGTTGTTTGTTATACTACCACCTATGGGGGCCTGATCATTATAATTTGGGGGGGGGGGCAGTGGGAGAGGGAGAAAAAAAAGCAGCAAGATCACAACCCTGTATTAGTTTTCCTTTGGGGAATGTGTCTTAACTTGATGTTATGCCTCTCTCCTGTGATCTCTGAACATTAACAAATCTTCTGCCAAGCAGCCAATGCTCCGACATTGTCAGTTTGCTGCAGTTGGCCGGAGGTGTTCCCTCCCGTCAGCGTTGGCTTTGGGCCACCAGCCTGCATCCTACTGCCAACTGGTGGGAGCACGCTGATGAGAATCATGTGACAGGCTCCCTGTAAGGGGGATTGAGAGACAACTGAAGGGTCCTGTCCCAGCTCCAGCTTCCAGGCTGTCCTCTCCCTCTACTGCCATGGCTGTGATTTGACTCGAAAGGTATTGCTTACATTCTGATCTGTTTGGTGTGCCCTATGAAACTAACAGTCGGGAAATTCCTTGGGGTTAACAAGAAATCTTCATTCCACACAGAATCTTTTCCCAGTGGGCAATGACTAAGATACACCTTTTTTTTTTTTTTTTGCTTTTTTGAAGGGCAATTGGGGTTAAGTGACTTGCCCAAGGACACATGGCTAGTAAGTGTTAAGTGTCTGAGACTGGATTTGAACTCAGGTTCTCCTGATTCCAGGGACGGTGCTCTATTCACTGTGCCACCTCGCCGCCCCTAAGATACACCTTTCATAGACTTTTGACATCCCTGGTGAATTGAACTTGGAGTTAGTCAGCTGACTGGTCATATAGACAGAGCCAAATGGGAAAATGCCTAATGAACAGTGGCTGACATTTCTGTACTCCTTGAAGGTTTCAAAGCTCTTTTCAAACCTCAAAATAAACCTGGGAAGTTAATATTGCAGGTATGGTTATTCCTTACTTTGGGGACCAGACTTGTGATTTCATTGGCATAGAGAATTCTGGGAAGAACACAGGGTTTAAAATGAGAGGGCCAGGGTCCAAATCCTAACTCTCCCTAGTACTAAGTAGGTGACTTTGGACAAGTGACTTCACCTGTCATGACTTGGTTTCTTCCTGTTCTAAGTATATAATCTCTCTAAGAATGTTCTCTGGCCCTTCAGGGCATCACCTGCTCTATCTATCACTTATAGTCTTAGAGAGCCAATGATGGTAAAGAGGTCAATGTTGAATGAGGGTACAGTTTAACAGTTAAGTGGAAAAGAGTCAATTGTGAAAATTTAATTCATTTATTAAGCACCTACCATGTTCCACACACTTGGATTTTCATTAGATCCCGACTCTTCTATTGGAGGTCATCAACCTGGTGCTATGAAGCTCATTTTTGGAATGACATCAATTCTGGTTTTCCTATTTCTGAGAGATGATCATTATCATGTTTTGGGATATTGGTAAAGTTCTTTGAGAAACTTTTCTTCCAGAGAATTAGGAAATGGTCCTTGGAACAATAGGCACCATAACATAATAGAAATTACCCTAGACACGGAATTAAGAGGTAGGACAGTACAGAGGAAAGAGTACTCAACTTTGAGTCATAGGACCTGAGTCTGAATTCAGGTCCTGTTGTTATCTACCTATTGACCCTAGGTAAGGGTCTTACTTTCTTTGAGATTCAGTTTCCTCATCTAAAAAATGAGGTACTGAACTGGGAAACCATTACTTTTCCTTTTGCTCTGGATCTCTGACCCTATGAGATGTGAGGTCTAGGATCTAATTTCAGTTCTGCTTTAATAAACTAACTTTTTAACTTTGGAGAAATCAGTTTACCTTTCTTACCCTCAATTTTCTCATATCTAAAATGAGGAAACTGAACTAGAACCTACATGATTTCTAAAGCCTTGTCTAGTCTTTATTACCATAATCTAATTGTCTTAGATAGGCACAAAACCTTTTTAATTTAATGAAATCAAAATTATTCATTTTATATATTGCTATGCTATCTCTTGTTCGGCCATAAATTCTTCTAAGATTTGACTGGTAAAATTTTATGCTCCTCTAATTTGTTTATGATATTTTATATCTAAATCATATACTCATGTTGACCTTATCTTGATAAACAATGTGAGAGTTACTCTATACCTGGCTAGTTCCAAACTGCTATAGCTAGCGTTTATAGTATAATATCGAATAATGGTGATAATGGGCACCCTTGATCTTATTGGGAAGGCTACTAGCTCATCCCTACGGCCTCCCCCAATCTGTCCTCCCTTCTATTAGCGCCCTCCTTTTATCCCCTTTCCCTATTATTTCCATGTGGGGCAAGATAGATTTCCATACCTGACTATGTGTGTTATCCCCTCTTTGAACCAATTCAGGTGAGAGTAAAATCCATGTATTTCTTATCAACCTTCCCATCTTCTCCACTGTAAAAACTCTTCCCATTTGTGCTCCTTTTCTGTGAGATAATTTACTCCATTCTACTTCTCCCCAAACCATAATGCTTGCTGATGTTTAGATAGATTTTGTTGTGGCTGTTGAATTACCTCAATCATTTCTAATTCTTTGGGTCCCTATTTGGCATTTTCTTCTTTCTTTTTAAAAATAAAATTAACCAATGGTTTTATATATATAATTAAATAAGCCAACTCCTGGTTTTATTTATGATTTCATGGTTTTCTAACTCTCATTTCATTAATCTCTCCTTTGAGTTTCAGAATTTCCAATTTGGTTTTTAATTGAGATTTTTAATTTATTCCTTTTCTTGTTCTTTTAGTTGCATGCCCAATGCATTGATCTGCTCTTTCTCTATTCATATGTTTAGTATTGATATTATTATTTTGGTACCTTTTAGCAAAATGTAGTTTCTCTGCTTATATCTTTTAATTAGATCTGTTTTTGCTTTCCCTTTGTCTGAGATCATGATTGTAACCTCTGATTTTTTATTCTCTTTTGCTTTAGCTGAAGCATAACAGATTCTGCTCCAGCCTCTTACCTTTACTCTGTGTGTGTATGTGTGTGTGTGTGTGTGTGTGTGTGTGTGTATGTTCTTCAAGTGTGTTTCTTGCAAACAACATATTGTAGGGTTCTGGTTTTTAATTCACTCTGCTATTTGCTTCCATTTTATATATGAGTTCATTCCATTCACATTCACAGTTATTATTAACTCTATTTCCTTTCATCTTATTTTTCCTCATTTATCCATCTCTCTCTCTCTCCCTTTTCACCTTGTCCCTCCTCAAAAGTTTGTTTTCCTTTCTACCACTAGCTCCCACAGTCTGTCCTCTCTTCTACCAGTGATCCCCTTCTGTGATCCCCCTTCCCTACCACTTCCCTGTGGAACAAGATAGATTTCTATACCCAATTGAGTATGTATCTTATTCCCTCTTTGAGCCAATTCAGATGAGAGTAAAATCCAAATGTTTCTTGCCAACCCTCAAATCTTCTCTACTGTAAAAGATCTTCCATTTGTGCCTCCTTTTGGGTGAGATAGTTCACCTCATTACCCCTCCTTCTAGTTCATCGCTCTTTTTCTTTCTTTAATTTAATTTTATTTTTTGAAATCATCCCAACATAGTCAACTAATACCTTTGCCTTTTGTCTAAGTATACTCCTTCTAAATGCTCCAACAATGACAAAGTTCTTAGGAGTTACATGTATATCCTCCAACATAGGAATGGGAACAATTTAATCTCATTGAATCACTAATGATTTCTTTTTCACATTTACTTTTTTAGGATTCTCTTGAGTCTTGTAATTGAAAGTCAAATTTTCTTTTCATCTCTGATCTTTTCATTAGGAATGCTTGAAAGTCTTCTATTTCATTCAGTATTAATATTTTTACCTGATGGATTGTATTCAGTTTTGCTGGGTAGCTTGTTTTTTTTTTTTATTTTAAACCTAGCTCCTTTGTCCTCTGGAACATCATATTCCAGCCCTCCTTTTCTTTAATGTAGAAGTTGCTAAATTTTGTGCTATCCTGACTGTGACTTCATGATATTTGAATTGTTTCTTTATGACTACTTGTGATATTTGCTCCTTGACTTTAGGGCTCTGGAAGTAAGCTGTTATATTCCTGGGAGTTTTCAGTTTGGTATATTTTTAGGAGGTTATTGGCATATTCTTTCAATTTCTATTTTACTCTTTGATTATAGGACCATCAGGGAAGTTTTCCTCCACAGATTTTTTGAAAGATGATGCCTAGACTTCCCTTTATTTATTTGTTTTTGATCATGACTTTCAGGTATTCTAATAATTCTTAAATTATATTTCTGCCATCTATTTTTGAGTTCAGTTGCTTTTACAATAAGATATTTCACATTTTCTTCTTTTTCCCATTCTCTTGACTTTATTTTATTATTTCTTGATATTTCATAGAGTTAACTTCTGCTTGACCAAATCTAATTTTAAAGAATTTTTTTTTCATTAGGTTTTTTTTTTTTTTTTTCCTTTTGACTATTTTTTTTTTTTTTTTTTTTTTTTTTTTTTTATTTTTTTAGAGGGCAATTGGGGTTAAGTGATTTGCCCAAAGTCACATGGCTAGTAAGTATGTCAAGTGTCTGAGGCTTGACTTGAACTTAGGTCCTCCTGACTCCAGGGCCAGTGCTCTGTTCACTGTGCCACCTAGCCACCTCCAATTCTGTTTTTTAAGGTGTTTTTTTTCTTCAGTTTTTTCTTTTATGCCTCTTTTACCAAACTATTAAATCTATTTTCATAATTTTCTTCCATTAGTCTCATGTCTTTCCCCAATTTTCTTCTATCTCTCTTAATTGAATTTTAAATCACTTTTTGAGCTCTTCTAGGAATTCTTTTTCAATTTGTGACTTATTCACATTTTTATTTGAAGATCCACATGTAGCTGTTTTTACTTTGTTGTCTTTTTCTAGTTTGTGTCTTTATCATCCCTCTTACCATAGTTAACTTTCTGTGGTCTCGTTCTTTTTTTTTGTCTGTTTGTTTGCATATTGTCCCAGCCTATTTCTTGATTTATACCTTTGTTTTAAAATTGTGCTCTGTTCCTTGAAGTGGAGGTAGTAGTGTCCCACACTTCAGGTTGTTGAGCTGCTGCTTTCAGAGCTAGTTCTGGAGGTCTCTAAGTTTTCAGTTCTTGTAAGGTGGTATGATCTAAGGAAAGATATGGTCACTACTCTCCTTGTCTATGCTCTGATCTGGGAAAGATCACAAGAGCTCTTTCCTTCACTACTGAACTGTGACCAGGACTCTGGCTCTCCTATATTTGAAAGTCTTTTTCTTCCTTATGACCCTGGAATTATGACTTGGGCTCCTGCTTGTTCTCCTTTCTGCCTTCAACTTGAGACCAGGGTCCTCGCTTTCCTGTAAGTGACCACAATTACTCTTCTTTGCCCTAGAACTTTGTCCAGGGCCTCTGTTCTCTTGCTTCCACAAACACTATTATGCCATTGTTCCTTCTCACCCTGGGATTGTGATACAGAACTATGTATGGGCAACAAAACAAGGTGCTCCTCTCAGTGCCAGCCAAGTCTGAGCCCCTTACCATCTGTCAACTGAGACCTTCCAATCTGTGCTGCCAATGCAGCTGCCCCAAATGTTTGTTTCTGGCTTGCCAGGGCATGACCTGTGCTCCAGTCCTGACAAGTACCACAGTGAGACTGACCTTTCCTGCCTATTTCCTAAAGTTGTCTTGGGCTGGAAAATTGTTCCACTCCAAACTTTTGCTACTTCTGCCATTCAGATTTTGAAATGAGGTCTTATTTTAAAGTTGTTTGGAGCAGAATTTGAGAAAGCTCACATAAGTCCCTGCTTTCTCTCTGTCATCATGGCTCAATCCTCACTTAACAACCTTTTTTTCCATTTTTCAAATGCTTTATTAACTTCTGATTTACATCATTCATTTCTGCCAGATTTTGGGTTACAAATTTTCTCCCCGTTTTTCCCCTACCCACCGCCCCAAATAGCAGTCCCACAGGATATCCCCTCCTCCAATCTGCTCTCTCCCATATTTTCTCCCATACCCCTTTCTACTTTTCTAGTAG
Organism: Petaurus breviceps papuanus; assembly: GCF_028583685.1. Taxonomy (NCBI): domain Eukaryota; kingdom Metazoa; phylum Chordata; class Mammalia; order Diprotodontia; family Petauridae; genus Petaurus; species Petaurus breviceps. The sequence goes on along the minus strand of NW_027185698.1, from coordinate 23,333,110 downwards.
GGCATGGTGGATCTCTATGCCCCAGTGCTTGTATCTCTTATTTCCCAATTGTATGTAAAATAGTATTAATAATAATGTATATATATATATATATAGTATATATCCCCTTCCCCCCTACTCTCCTGTAGGGTGAGATACCCTATTTAGTGTGTATTTCATTCCCTCCCCAAGCCAAATTCAATGAGAATAAGGTTGACCCATTCCCTTTTGCCTTCCTATTCTTCCCCTCCATTGTAACCATTTTCCTTTGCCTCTTCTTTATGAGATAGTTTACCCCATTCTGTCTCTCCCCATCTCCTCTCATTATATTCCTCTCTCACCTCTTAATTTCACCTTTAAAGTATTATCCCTTCCTTTTAAATTGGTCCTGTGCCCTCTATCCATGTATACCTGTAAACATATATACACACATTTACATATGTATTCATATGCCCATATGCCATCATATATATATATATATATATATACATATATATATATTTCTATTCCTTTCAACTATTTTCATACTGACAAAAGTTTCATCAGTTACAATAATTGTTTTTCCATGTAGGAATGTTAATAGTTCAACTTTGATAAGTTCCTTATGATTTCTTTTCCCTATTTACCTTCTCATGCTTCTCTTACTTCTTGTATCTGAATGTCAAATTTTCTATTTGACTCTGGTTTTTTCATCAAGAATGTTTGAAAGTCCTCTATTCTACTGAATGACCACATTTTCCCCTGAAACATGATACTCAGTTTTGCTGGGTAGGTGATTCTTGGTTTTAATCCCAGCTCCTTTGCCCTCTGGAATATCATATTCCAAGCCCTTTGATCCCTCAGTGTAGAAGCTGCCAGATCCTGGGTTATCCTGATTGTGTTTCCACAATATTCAAATTGTTTCTTCCTGGCTGCTTGTAATATTTTCTCCTTAATCTGGGAATTCTGGAAACTGGCTATAATATTCCTAGGAGTTTTCTTTTTGGGAGGTGATCGGTGGATTCTTTCAACCTCTATTTTTGCCCTTTGGTTCTAAAACATCAGGACAGTTTTCTTTGAGAAATTCCTGGAGGATGATTTCTAGGTTCTTACTTTGATCATGGCTTTCATAGTCCAATAATTTTTAAATTATCTCTCCTGGATCTATTTTCCAGGTCAGTGGTTTTTCCCATGAGATATTTCACATTGCCTTCTATTCTTTCATTTGTTTGGATCTGTTTAACAGCATCTTGATTTCTCATAAAGTTATTAGTTTCCATTTGCTCCAATCTAATTCTGAAGCAATGATTCTCCTCAGTGAGCTTTTGAAATTCTTTTTTCCATATGGCAAATTTGTTTTTTTAAGGCATTCTTCTTCTCATTGCTTTGTTGAGCCTCTTTTACCATTTGAGTTAGTCTATTTTTTAAGGTGTTTTTTTCCTCAGTCAGGCTGTTCACTCTCATTTCATAATTTTCTTGCATTGTTCTCATTTCTCTTCCCAATTTTTCCTCCACTTCTCTTATCTGCTTCTTAAGGTCCACTATGGCCTGTAACCAGCTTGTATTTTCCTTTGAAGCATTTGGTGCAGGAGTTCTGACTTCACTGTCTTCCTCCTGTTCCACACTTTGCTCCTTTTTGTCCCCAAAATAGGAGTTTAATGTTGGAATATTCTGTTTGCTTCGTTTCCTTTGCCTGGTCATGTAGCCCCTCAGTCACTTGACCACTGGGCTTTTTGCCACAGTAGGACTCTGCCACCAAACAGGGGAGCTTTCATCCCAAACTCTGGGGTTTTCTCAGCAGCCAGAGGTATTAGATGGGTGCCCTCTCTGAGGTCTCCCCATGCTCTGGCAAGCTGGACACACACCCCAGGACCTCCACTCTAGACTTCAATCCAGATCCAAGAAGGTTAAAGCAGGAGCGATTACCCCTCAGACTGTGCTTGGTTCCCCTACACTCTGCAGGCCAGGAGCTGAAGCTGCCACTTGGGGCTGGCTGGCTGTGCCAGGCATCTCAGGGGCTTCTCACCCCAGGGGCAAAAGCCAACACACTGCCACTTACTGGGTCCTAAAGTCCAGACTGCACTGACCTCTCACTTTGTCCTTCGCATCTATGTGTTGATAATTCTGGAAGTGGCCACAGGTGCTGCTGATCTGGAGTCCCTCTGGCTGGCAGCTGGTCAGGCCCACCCCAGGGCTAAAGCCTGGCCACTTGCTGCCGGCCTGCCAGGCTGTCCTCAGTGGGAGGTTAGTTTCTCTGTGTCATTTTGTGGGTTCTGCAGCTCCAAAGTTTGTTTAGATTACCCTGTTTACATTGATTGGGGAAGGTGGAAGCTGGAGCCACTCAGTGGTAGTGCTTCTACTCTGCCATCTACTTAACAACTTTCTAATATTTCATATGGTACATCATAGCTTTCTCAATTTCTTTCTACTATAAACTATAACTATCATGAAGGCAGGGACTATGTCCTATCTCAACTTCATCATATCTCTTTTATCACCTAGCACAAAGCTATGTAAATAACAGGGACTTAATCAATGTTTTATTGGGGGAGAAGGCTTTAGAAGTAGAGGAAACTCATTAACCTGAATACCTTAGTCCCATGGAATCAAAGACCTAAAGAGAAACCCTACCTAGTCCAACCCACATGTGAAAAATACCATGTAACATTAGCCCAGACTATGTGAGAAATGGTTATCCAGCCTTTGCTTGAACACCTCTAATGAAAGGTAACCAACTAGACCCCAAGCCAGCCCCATCCACTTCTGGATAGCTCTTATTATTAGGAGTTTTGTCCTGACATCAAAACAGAATTTGCGTGAGGTTGCTGGGGGTAAAGAAAGCTGTCAAAAATTGGCCTCCAACAAACTAAATTGGCTCAAGAATTAGTATGACTCTAAGGCTCCCCTATTTCTTTTTTTTAAAAGAAAGACACTGAAGGAAGAATACAACTTATGCTCATTGGTGTTACCTGTTGTCCAGCATTTTAGATTATACAATAACAGGAGCCCACCTCTAGTACCAGTCTTATTTGTTCATTTATGAATAATCAAAGTATAAATAATAAAAGATGAAATCTGTTTCTGTTTTTAAGTTATATAGAAATAGCCTAAAAATAGCTTTTCAAGAAATTTCTGTCTTGCCTAATAGCACTCAAAGTAAAGGGTTATGTAAAATATCCCTAAATTGATTTTGGCTTTACATATAAACTATTTTGGTTAATTCTGTTTTTGCCAGAATACTCTAAATGTATCTGTGTCTTTTTTTTTTTAAATCAGTACTCGGTAGTGTTATTTTTTTCAGATGAAGCAAAACATTTTCTACTGGAAGGACATTTTATTAAATCAACCCCATGCTGCTCTCAGGGTTGCAGAATATTTTATCTAAATGTCTTTTGCACTTAGAATTTCTTGATTGTTTGTCCTTGAAGTAGTTCTAGACATAGCAAACATTTAAATAACATGGAAATTTAGTTAAGCTTATATGTGAGAAAACATAGCCAATGCCTCTGACCTTCACAGGCTACAAAAACATATTTAGCTCAATTCTTAGTCCTGTGGTGGGTGGGGATCAAGTTCTCATAATGTATAGTATATAGAGAATCATAGCGTATCAGAATTAGATGGAACAATTCAACTAAACCTGAAATAGAACTCTCTTCTGTAAGATCTCTGAGAAGTGAGCATTCAGCATCTTTTTGGATGACTACCGTGATTAGAAATGCACCATTTCAAAAGATAATCACTTGTACACACTCTACCACACAACTATGAAAATCTTCATGAGAATCTGTGTGCATAGCTAGTCTTCTTTTGATTAAAATATTATTTAAATGTTAGTTGCTTTGGTTAGTTTGAAGCATTTAGGATTTTTTTTTTGCTAGTCACTTCCATGAAACCATATCAAAATGTCTAGTTGAAAAGTAAAAAATTAATTTTTCGCTAAAAATAATTATTTGCAAAATAGCTTTTGCCTAATGATGATTTGACTCAATTCAATAATTTTTCAAGTGAAATTTAGTCAAACAGATTAGTGTTGGTAGACACAATTAAAATTGGACAAGACTGACAGATTTTTGTTTGTTTGTTTTTCTATTGTTTCTATGGCCCCAAAGTCAAGCTTCTGACAATGGGTTTTTGATTTTTGAATTTATCACCTGATAGATATGACCAAATTCATTCTCAAAGACTTTCCAACTTGGTATGATTTATCACAGCTGTGGTACTCTGATGGCTTAATCTTCTAGACCCCAAGGTTACTTCCTTACCTTGAGGAGAATTTTTGTTGAGTACTCACAACCTAAGGGCTTAATAAGTATTTGGTAAACAAATGAATGAATGAATGATATTGGGTGTTCTCTTTGTCCAAAGATGTTCTTAGGAGGCCTGTTATTTGAAATCTTATAACAAGAGTGATAATAGATTTTACATTGAGTGTGGTTTGATAGAAAGAAGCCTAAACTTTGGGTCAGAAAACTTGGACCCTACTGTGAACTGGTTATGTGACTTTAAGCAAGTGCCTTAACTTCTCTGGATCTAAATTTTCTTACCTGTGAAATGAAAGGTTGAACTAGATGATATCTAGGGTGTATTTTTTTCCTGTTTTGTCATTCCAGCATGATCTTGTGACCAACAGGTTCACAGTTACAAGTTGAGGGTTGAGAGGAAAGGGCATAGTATATAGCCATGGATATGATAAAATGAACAAGCTTGTGGGAATGAATACAGCCCCCAAACTTAGTCTCACATATACCATGTTTTAAGTAAACATTTAGGTTTTTTTTTTCTGGTATTTGGAGTTGGTCCCTGAGACCTCAAATAAAAATCATGGTATTTGACCAATAAGTTGAAGAGACAGAGGAGCATAAAAGCAAAACCATGTACCTCTGACATCTGGAAGAATGAAGCTCATTGCCCTGTACTTAATTCTATACAAATACAACAATGGTGCCCCTCCTCCCACCTTTCCCTCCAGGAAGCAAAGATTCAGGAATTCCAAAACAGCTTCTAAAGGGGCTCATCCTCTGCATCTAGTTCCTTCTGTGAGAAGAGAGTCTTGGTGAAGAGCATGTAATGTAGTCATCTTTAATTAAAATCATATTTTTAAAGTACATTTCATAACTCAGGCTTTCAACTCTTTTTGGTTTCATATTTTAAATCAACACTAGAATTAAGTGACCATAATTAGAATAAAGAATAGATGGGAGGGACGGCCAGGTAGCACAGAGAGTAAGAGCACCAGCTCCAGTGTTGAGAAGACCTGGAGATTGAATCCCGGGCTCAGACACTCAGCACCTCACCCAGAAATAACTGGCCTTGTAACCTTGAGCAAGTTACTTAACCCCGATTGCTTAAAAAAAAAAAAAAATAGATGGGCATGTTTGTTAGGCTTGTCCACCAACAAAGACTAAAGTGATTTAGTATTTTTTAAAACACCAGAGGAAGTCACTATGAACGTTGTTATGGTTGTTGTTTTTCAATCTCTCTCTTTGGTAAAGTAGTTACTTTATTCCAAAGATTCTATTGTTGCTATAAGCACCTATGGAGTGCCTTTTTGGGAATGACCTTGGGAGCAAAGTACCTTATAACATGATACTTATATCTTGTTAGTCTTAGTGAGAAGGGCAAGGAGACTTTTCCCTTATGGATAGAGGGAAGGAGAAGATGGAGATTATATAGAGATTTAAGGAATGGAGGAAGTGAGATAAAGGAGTTCATGTTGGAGAGCCAATTTGCCTTTCTCCATGTGCTTTCTTGACCCTAGAATGACCTCTTTCCCTGGGAAGACCCAAATTCAAATGCTGCTTTTTCTAAGAAACCTTCCCTTACTTGACTGTCAACTTCCCTTTTGGCCTTCAAATAGCACTTTATTTTCTCATTCTTTAGCACACTTAACATTAATTATGATTTTAGTATACAAATACATACACGTGTTTATATATATATATAAATAACATGTATGTATTTATGTGTATAAGCATACATACAAATACATGCATATATCTATGCACATATAGGTATGTGCATATATAGATATGCACATATAGCGATATCAGTACTGTACCTGTAATTCGTTGGTATTGGCATAGAAAATTTCCTGGCAAAAGGACTCCTTCAATCAACCCAAGTCATTATCTTCTCTGCGAATTATAGTCTTAGAGAGTAGCTAAGAGTCCACTGGGCATGTGTCAGAGGTGGGTCTTGAGTTTGGGTCTTGCTAGCTGGGAGGCCAACTCTCAACTCAATGCTGCTGCTTCTATAGTATAGTCTTCTTATTGTTGATAGTAATGGTAGTAGTTAAGGAGTGCTCTTACCAGGAGCTCTCTATACCTTAATGAAAAAGGATAATTCCAAAAAATAAATATTTGAATATATGAAAAAATTCCTCCCTTCAAAGAACTTATATTATTCTAGAAATATTGTTTGCATTTGATCGACTTTGCAGTCTAATGGGGGATTGAAGAAAAGGAGTATGTCCTAGCTAATTTGTATGTTTCTTTCTAGTGTTTAGCATGATACTCTGAGCATAGTGGATACCGAATCATCTTTTGTTATCATTGTTTATATGACCTGAAAAATATCAATCTCTTTGATTTGAATGACTTTTTGCAATTTCTGAAGGTCATATTCCAGTTTAAATTGATGAAGGTCTGCTACTGTTTAATTTAATTAAAAAATATTTGTTAAGCCCGTACTACTTAGAAGGCACAAAATTAAATGCTAAGTGTACTTTCCTTCAGTACTTCAACCCTCTGTTTAGTTTAGGTAATCATTCCGCTGATATGGACTATAATCCATCTTCAATTCAGAGATAGTCCTTTATAGTTACTATGGTTAGAAAATTCGTAATCCCATAGCCAGTCTAATAATAAGCCTTCAAACTAAGACTAGCCTTTAGACTACATGTAAACAATCGATTGTTTAGCCTGTGTGTAGAGCCTTCCTAAAAGACTCCCAGAGTCGGACTTCATCCTTTCTCTTGTCGAAGATTTGGAGAACATATACAATGAGACAAAAGGGTAGAACTGGTGGTAATGGTGGTGGGAGATGTAATACTTGGATTAAAAAATAAATAAAATAAGATAGAATGTTATCTCTCTTCATTGAATTTATCACCTACTAGATGCAGCCTGCATATGTGTATTTTATATTTATATTAGATATAGATATAAAATATGTGCCTGTTTTATATATACACATGTATGATACATATACCTACATATGTGTGTATATACAGATATATTAATGTATTATATATTAATATATTCATGTATTCATATATCATTGGTGCAGACAGCTAGATGGAGAGAGTGTTGGACCTGGAAGCAGGAAAACATGAATTCAAATTCAGCTTTAGACAGTTATGATCTGGGAATCCTGGACAGTTTTCCTCAGTTTCTTCATCTTTAAAGTGGGTATAATAATACTACCTACTTCCCAGGGTTGTCAAGACGATAAAATTATGTAACATTTGGAAAGTGCTTAGCACACTGCCTGGAACATAGTAGGCTCTTAATAGATGCTTTTTTTTTTTCTTTAGACGTAAAATGAGGTTCGAACAGATACCCTTCAAGATCTCTTCCTCTTCTAATACTTTAGTTAGACCTGTGCCTTAGGAAGATTATTTCAACAGCTGTGTGGAAGACTTATTAGAGAAGGGGGAGACAGGGGTGGGAACTGTAACCAGGAAAAAAAAAGTTAGGAGCCTGTTATAATCATCAAGAAAAGAGGTGATTAGGGGCAACTAGCACTGGCTCTTGGAATCAAGAGGACCTGAACTGAAATCCAGCCTCAGACTTAATAGCTGTGTGACCTTGGGCAAGTCACTTAATGCCAGTTGCCCTGCCTTCCCCCCTCCAAAAAAAAAAAGCAAAACAAAACAAAAAAAGAGGTGATTAAGGCTTGAATTACGGTAAAAGCCAAGTGAGTAGGGAAAAAAATCTCTTTCAGTTCTAGCCCTCTCTGGTTCTATTAGATAGAGACCCTGAACATCATTTGTGTAATGAACAGATAGTTCCTCATGAAGTGGGAAACAGAAAGAGACATATGGGAGCCTAGAGGATCAGTATTTGTATAAAACAAGTTAGATTTATAAATGTAGGGATTATATGACTTCATAGGAACCAGACCTGGAAAAAACCTTAGAGGCCTAACTCTCTTAATTTACAGATAAGGAAACTGGGGTTCAGAGCGTTTGACTTGCCCAAGGTCACCGAGCTAGACAAACAGAAAAACCTGCATTTGTACCCAGGCCTTCTCTCCCACACTGTATACTAATGCCCAAGTATGTAGTTTTGTTTTCTTTTATTTTCCAGAATTATGTATCAGAATGACTGCATTTGAAGGGAACAACACTAACTTGGATGCTTAAGTTCTGGTATGCATGTTAAAAAAAAAAATCAGTCACAATGCTTTATTGTCCACTTTGTTTAGTCTCAGAGTTTTGTTCTCCCCTTTGTCCTAAGGAGGGTCCCGTCAGAATCACTTGTGTCTTTTTCTCATGAATTGTCATAATAATCAGATTACTCTCGACTAGACCTGTCTTAGTAATCACCAATAATATTCGTGTTTTTTCTGAAGAAAAGTGATTTTGGGTCTCCAAAGGAAGAGTGGGTCATTCTACTAGTAAACATTTTGTCACCCTGCAGTTTGGTGGGATAAGCATATCTACTTAACCCACAATCCCAGTTAGCAGAGAGTTTCAAAGCAGAAACTACAAATTTCCAAAAAACCTTGGCTTTGCCACTTGATCTATGTCTATCCCCCGATAAATCATTTAACCTCTTTGGAACTCAATTTGCTCATCTTTTCAATGGGGGTTAGTGGAGAGTATTAGTCTATATAACCTTAGTCTAATGTCCCATCTTGCTCTAAACATAATCCAATGAAATTATGGATTCAAAGGCAATATTCTTAATGCCAAAACTTTATGGAGCATGTTTCAACCTTTTTTTTTTTATGAGGATTTAGAAGGTACTCAAGAACTTGGTGTTCCAAGGGGCACATGATTAGGAACATCAAGTATAATTTAAATGTTGATACTTAGAGATGTCAGTTAATAGAGACTTCTGATTCAGGAAATACTAGTGGAAGAGAAAAGAAAAAAAACCCTCAGCTTTTAGTAAAATAGATCATAGCAAGTGAATCAGTGACAGTTACATTACTTGACAGCTGTCAGGATTTAAAATTTCCATCTTAGATCATATGTACTTCTAGTATATTATTCATGAACCTCTAGTTCAGAATTTCTGTAGAAAGAGGTAGAAACAAGGAATAGAGGATTTGTATAAGTCATTAGAAGGAAAAAAGGTATGCACAAAATACAGTCTGCAAAAATTTGATTGAAGCAGACTTACTGGTGGAGTCCGGATTTTTGTTTGTTGTAAAAGTTCACATTTTTGCCATATTAATATCTTCTCAACCAAATTTAGAATAAGGAGAATTAGCTGACCTTGTGTGATTGGGTATCTATTTTTGTAAGTCCCAGAAGAAGAAAACAATTATACTTGTCAGATTTTGTTACTGTCTTGAAAAGATCTGGGGCAGTATGTTTCTATCTTTCCCTTTCTCTCTCCCTCATCATGTGAAAATGCAATCAACAAGGATATATCCCAAGCACACAGCAAAGGCATCTATCACTTACAATGAGGACATCACCCCCCAATAGGTCATTCAATATTAAAAATGAATGAGCATATTGGTGTCACTTGGTAATGAACCAAGTTGAAGGATATTGATGAAGGTACACAATGACAAGATATAATACAATGTATTACTTGTGTTTCAAAAGGCATTTAATTAGTGCAAGATGCAGGAATGACTGCTGCCAATACTTTAGATGACCTTTGGATGCATATCAATGAAAAAAATGAATGCACTATGCATTTCAGTTGAAACTCCTTAGATTTTTTAGTTAACCCTCTAGGTTACTCCTTCAATTTGTACTTACAGGTTGGGTTCCAAGACTGTGACTGCTACCTCAGTTGCTAGGGTGTAAAATGTGGTACCATCCTTTGAAACTACAGCTCAGGAACCCTGCAAATATAAACCCTACACAATAATCATCCAGTAGACTCAATTTGCTCTTAGAAAAGACATTTACCCAATACCATGGCAAGATTATATCCTATATCTCCATGTACATCAGGTTCACCCTCATACAAACACATACAATGACTATGGGGAGAATGGACAAAAAATGTAGTATTGGTAATGAGGCACAGATGTAAGAAATGCACATGTCTAAGGCAGGCAGCTCACAAATTCAGAAATATAGGGCCTCCGTGTCCTTTCTTTTTTCATGGAATGATCACAAAGTTCCCTAGTAGGCTTCTGTGCTAGTTAAGTCGTCCAGCTGGGTATGTTCGTAGTGTCTTTGTTGACTAAGTCACTCTGCTAGACTCTGGTTTGCTGCTCATTGGGCAGAAGCAGTCTTTGTGATGTCATTTGGGGTTTTCTTGGTGGGGATACTGGAGTGGTTTGCCATTTGCTTCTTCAGATCATTTTATAGATGAGGAAACTGAGGCAAAGATGGTTATTAAATGACTTGCCTAAGATCAAATAGCTAGTAAGTGTGTAAGTCTGGATTTGAACTCAGGAAGATGAGTCTTCTTGATTCCAGGCTGTTATGGCAATGGGAATTTAAGATCTTTCCTGCCCCTTGGCTAGGCTTAAGTGACTCTGAGAACCTTCCTAAATTTTAAAATATACTCTGCCCCACTAATAGGCTGAATGTGGGTCACCTGGAGCCTGTGGTGGGAGGCTTGTTTTTCAGGAATGCTTCATTGATACTTGATGATTGGGCAGTGGGTCAAGAGGGCTGTGATCCCAGATCCAGGAGAAGGCTATATAAACCCTGATATGAGGTTTTGCTTTAGGGCTCACTTTGAGAAGAGTTGTGTGATTTGACCAGATGAAACTCTGGGCAGCTGTTGAGCCCTCTGGCTTTGAAAACCCAGATGTTGGTGCTTCCCTCTCTGGTAACTGACTAGGTATGGATGTAATGGTTAGATAGTTGGAAGCCTGTCTGCTGTTTGTTTCTCTGTCTGTATTTTTTGTCTGCTTGTAACCTCTGTATTCTCTGAAGTTCAGGGTGCTGACCTTTTTCCCCTGAGTGAGGTAAATGACATATGTCTGATTGAAGCAAGATTGTTAACCCACTTTGAGTCACTTTCTTTTAGAAAAGCAGATCTAAGAACCTGTGGTGGCAGCCACCCTGAGTATACTAGGGTGCTTGCTGCTACTCAGGCTGGGTGCTCTATTCACTGTACCATCTAGCTGGAGTACTGAGATGCTATTTCAGGAAAAACAGAGATTCCCTTAGCCTAGGACTTGTGGAATCCCCTTCAGTCCTGATCCATCAGGGCTTCAGCTCTAAGGTTTGCTATCTACTAGGCAGTAAGCAGGAGAACTGATGCTTAGTTCTTCCTTTCGACAACTGTTCCCTCGCATGGATAGATCTTCTTAGCCTAATCTGTGGGAACTATCCAGTTCATTTTCCAAATCTTCATCTCTGCAGGCTTGGACATAATCAAGCAATGACCATTTACCCAGTATTCATTAAAAAGCTCTGAATTTCAGAGTTCATGGCTTTAAAAACAAAGACAAACAAACAAACAAAAAACTTGAAGGTTCTTCTGATGGTCAACTCAAATAAATGGATAGGGAAAATTATAAGGAAAATCTGTGGAGGGGTAGGGCTGGAGTACTCATTGTTTCTGCTTGTCTTTCATTTCCAGATGAGTTACTGAAAGCCTCATTTCCTTTATAAAGTGTATGAGGACTTGCTCATTTCTGAAAGGGGCCTATCCTCTACAAAGCACAAACATAATCTTAGTGTAATATAATAATAAATAGTATAATAATAGTAACAATAGCTAGCATTATATAGTACTTTAAAGTTTGCAAAGTACTTTATGAATATTATCCCATTTTCTTTTCATCCTGGGAGGTAGGTATTATTTTTATTCTCCACTCCCCCCTCCCCTTTTTTACAGATGAGGAAACTGAGGCAGAAAGAGGTTAAGTGGGTTGCTTAGGGTCACACAACTAGTCTGAGACTGGATTTGAACTCAGGTCTTCCTGACTCATATTATGGTACTCTTTCTGCTACAGAATCTAACTGCCAGTATTTACATTGAGATACTTGCAACTTATGGGTTGGAAATTTGCTAAAGTGAAGTGGATATGCCACTTTGGGGATTCACAACTTGGCCTTATTTATCCAACTAACTGGCCAGTTGAAAAGTTCACCTATTCAGGAGAAACAATAATAATCACTGACAATTTTATTTCTGGTTCTACATAAATTACTTCACATGAAGCTCAAAATCACTCTGAAACATATGTAAAACAGGAATTACAATCCCTAGTTTTTTTTTTTTAGATCTAGTTTTATTTGTAGAAAACAAACCAGTTATATTGATGAGAAGGGCACAATATTCATTATAATAATATTTACAGATTGGAGATATTTACCTTGGAAAATAGGACAGCTTTAGTTTTACAAACAAAGCAAAACACACACGTAAAGACAAATGTTGACAAGAGTTTAACTGTAAAAGATGATGATTCTTGATGCAAAACCCCTGGAAATGTTTGGCTGGAGCTTCTTAATTTGAGTATTTGGGTCATTAAAACATAGATGATTCAATGTCATTTTCAGTCAGGACAGACTGACATTTTAGAGAGCAAATCTATTTTATTTTCATCCAGGTTTTTAACATGTAATATAAAATATTCTGGTTTCCACTTGGGGAATACATTAGAATCCTGCAATGATTCAACTTTTGGCCTTACCAATATTTCGGAGTCCCCCCAACTCTGAAGATTCTGAAGACAGAATTAGTTTCAAAATCCTCATGGAAAAGTGGCTTCTTGGCTACTAATTCAGTAAATATCCAAATGTCTTTGTTGCTTAGTCATTTGAGTCGTGATCACTCTTCATACCGCATTTCTGGTTTTCTTGGCAAAGACAGCAGATTGCTTTTCCATTTCTTTTTCCATTCTAAATATCTATGAGCATGGAATGGCATATCCACTTCACTTTAGCAATACCTGCAGAGACCTTTACCACAGTATTACCACCTCATGTGTACATACCCTTATAAGTATTCAAAAGGCCTGTGTAAGTTCAAAGTCAGTTAGATTCATTACTCCTTTATCATATGTTAACAGATTTTGAGGTTTCAAATCTCTATGAAGATCTCTTCATGAGTGACAAAAAATAGTGCCCTTAAAGATCTGGTACGAATAATTTATAACAAGTTAAGGGTCTACCTATTCTACCTGAGGGAAAGAATACAAGTAATTTTTGAGATCCATGGAAAGGAATTCAGGAATGAGATACAGTCTTGCATGGGTATATCTTGAAGACTGACTATGTTGGGTGATAAAGTTCTTTCAATAGAGAAATTTCTCCTATTGCAGTACTTAGAATACCTTCCTTTCTAATTTCATTTTCTTTATGGCTACCATCTGACTTGTAGTTTTATATCCATCTACCCATATATGTAAACCCTATAGGTGTCTTCCATCAGTCTTCTCTATTTTTGTGTAGTCCTCCATAACTATCCAATATATTACAGATTCTGAGGAGGCTGAGGTCAAAGAAATAGCAGTAGAAGCAGCAGCAGCTTTGGGGGCAGGGGCAGTGGGAGAATCTCATCTGCATCTGCTCTGGGGAATGCCTATTTACTCATTTTAGAAAAGTGAAGATGAATGCTCAAAGAAATTAAATGTGTTTCTGGTTACATGGTTAGTAAGTGTCAGGAGCAAGATTTGACTGAGATTTTTCTGAATTCAAGTCCAGCTTTCTATGCATTACCTTGCACTGAACCCTAAACTACCAGGAAAGATAGATTATTCCAGTTGACAGGAAAGAATATGAACAATAGTCTAAGAAACTTTGGAGAAACTTACTGATAATTTTGAGTCAGATGAATGGATGGAAAGCAAGTCATGATGTAGTCATGGTAGTTTAAATAGAGACATCTATAATTTGCTGTGAAAAACTAAGACTTAGAAAATCCACCTTTGTTTTAGTCTACCCTGTTTGTTTCAAGACTCCTTGGCTGCTATATAGAGCATTAAGTTCATGGTCATGGGGTCAACGATGTTGATGTTACTCCTATGCTCTAGGGTTTGACCATGTGATATAAAAGCTGAGATCTCAAAGTTGGTTGATGTTACCTATGATGATGCTGATAATGTATATATATATATATATATGTATATATATACATACACTATAAAATTATATATATACACATATATGCATAATATTCAATATAGTATATATAATTATACTTCTAAAAGGTAAAAAAAAATAACCCTTTTTTTTTTTAATACAAAGGGGTTGGTCAGGTTGCCCTGATCAATAACCTCCTCCTTCCCTCCCCTTCCCTCAATCGACCTGATGAACTTTCAGGAAGTAAAGCTAGGTAAAAAACAATGAGATGTAAGGGTAACTGTCTCAGACTTTGAGTGACTTGTAAGAAATTAAATTTACAAGTTATACCCTGAAGGGTGTGCACCCTTCCATTTCACTGTCTCTTTTTACATACACGTGTGTGTGTGTATATATGTATATATATGTATATATATATTTCATATATATACATATATACACACATATGCACACTGAGAGAGATATGAGAGATATAGATAGATAGATAGATAGATAGATGCTCTCTCAAACAGCCTACTCTCCTAATTCCTTACCTTACTCCTTTCCCATGACCCACTCTTATATTTCACTGCAGCTGTACACAGAGATAGTCATACACTTGATCTCACAAGTGTTCCATGTCCATGAATACTTAAATTCCTTTAACTGACCCTCTTCAGTTGTCATTCTATCTCTTCCTCTGACTTGCAACCCTTGTAGCTTTTTGCTTATTTTTAAATAAAATTGTCTCTCTTTGGCCAGGGTTGGAATAGAGTTTAAGAGTATCCCAGTATCTGGGGTGGCTAGGTGGCGCAATGAGTAAAGCGCCAGCTCCATAGTCAGGAGGACCCGAGTTTGGTTCCGGCCTCAGATACTTAACACCCACACAAACTAGCTGTGTAACCTTGGGCAAGTTACTTAACCCCAATTGCCCTCCAAAAAGCAAAAAAAAAAAAGAATATCCCAGTATCTGGGGTGGCCAGGTAGCACAGTGAGTAAGAGCACTGGCCCCCAGAGTTGGGATGACCTGGGCTCAAATCTGGGCTCAGACACCTAGTACCCACCCAGAAACACCTGGCTGTGTAACCGTGAGCAAGTTACTTAACCCCAATTGCTTAGGAGCAGCCAGGTGGCGCAGTGAATAAGAGCACCGGTCCCAGTGTTGGGATGACCTGGGATCGAATCCGGGCTCTAATACTTAGCACCATACCCAGAAAAGTTATTTAACACCAATTGCTTAAAAAAAAAAAAGAATATCCCAGTACCAGGGCAGTTGGTGGCTCAGTGAATTGAGCACCGGCCCTGGAGTCAGGAGGATCTGAGTTCCAATCTTGCCTTAGACGCTTAACACTTACTAGCTGTATGACCTTGGGCAAGTCATTTAAGCCCAATTGCCCTGCCTTGCCCCCTCCAAAAAACCAAAAACCAAAACAAAATGAAAACAACCAACCAAACAAAAAAGAATATCCCAGTATTTGAAGTGTGTGTGTGTGTGTGTGTGTGTGTGTTTGTGTGTATGGGGGGGCAGGAGAAGGTAGAATCTTATGATAGTGTGACAAAATGAAGGCAAGGACTTTGCTAATTTGAGCAGGATTGGATTTCTAAAAGGCTGTCCCGCCCACCTCTCTGTTTCATGTAATCATCAAACATAAGCATGTCACTTTACCAGGAGAGAGATGACAGCAGTGCAATCCCACTGTTTCCTTAGGTTCCAATTTTTAAAATGCAAGTTATATCAGAGAAGAAAACTGTATTATTTCCCCATCACAAAGAGAAAATTCAACCTGTTGCGACTAATGGTTCTGAGGTCTTTAAAGGATTGTTTTATGTCACAGAAAGCCTTGATGCATTTGCTTGGTGTCTGATAAGCCAGGATTGCTGATTGAACCTTAATTGCATTCTTTCCATGTGAATACATCTATTGACAGAATGACCTCCATATCTACAGCTTGAACTGGATGGTATGATTTCAGTTACTACTTACCCATATCAGCACAAACTCAAAATGCAAGCCATATTGCTGTGTCCGCATCTCATTCCTGCTTGGAGGCTCAAATCCAATCTGCTTGACAGTTAAAATTAGCAGGACAAGGTCAACTGTTAAGGATGGAACTGGCTCTGAGTAGAAGCCCTTCAGAGTCTTTGTTTGCTTGTCAGATGGGCTGCGGTGTCAGCTTGAATACCATCAATATAAGAACACAGAGCATGGCTGGAGGAATTAGAAAGTGTGCATTTGAGCAATGATCAAACAAAGCATGGGGGATCTTCAAAATGGGTTTCAGCTACTGTATGGGAAACTTTCCATCTTTACAGCAAAGCGGGCAGATCCTTAGAAAAGTCTGAAAGCACTAATGCCTTTCCCAAAATATTAATGTAGGTTGATTCAAGAACTGGCAGTCCCAGAGGGGAGATGGTCAGCCTGTAATGTATGTTTTTTTAAATATCATATCTACTTACCCAGCTGTTGTGAATATTTCAGGAATATGGAGAATTCAACAAAACCTTAATGCATTGACCCAGATGCTAAGCCTCATAATTTTTCTGTACCCTAATGTTTCAGAGTTTCAGAATTTGACGTGATTTGCACACTACTGCCACAAATAAAAGGCCTACCCCCCCCCACAATGGCATCAACCATGTCCAGGCATAGCATGGAAATCTAGCTTTTGAACCAAAGCAAGGGAAATGAGTGTTGCCACATGACTCATTCCACACAGAAATCTTTTCTCAATATCACTTGTTGCAGCGTTTCCACTAATCACTTCTATTAGTTTTAAAATACAGAAAAAAAAAGACTTGACATTTCAACCTAATCCCCCATTTTTTTGCCTTCATATGTAGCCATATATAACTTTCAAAGATCCCAAGCTGCTCCTTGCTGCCAAAGCATATATTTTTTTAACATCAATATTCTCCACATGATGTTTGATGGCCATGGATCATGGAACACCAAAATTTTGAAGATTCAAAAGTGAGGAGAGCCCAAAGGGCAGCAGAAAGATAGGTGTCAACATGTTGCCACATATTGCCTATGGTGCCTTGTGAATAAGAAGTGACATAATATAGAGATAAGAAGAAGATCATGTTGGAACAGAAGAAGAGATAAGCCAGTCAAAATGGATGTAGGAGGGGCTAGGTGGCACAGTGAATAGAGTCAGGAGGACCTGAGTTCAAATCTGACCTCAGACACTTAACACTTACTAGCTGTGTGACCTTGAGCAAGTCACTTAACCCCAATTACCCTGCCTTCCACCCTCCAAAAAGGGAAAAAAAAAGAATGGATGTAGGCTAACATTGGACTACCTCAGTGTCGTACAGAGTTCCCTGAAATATGAAAAGACTCCTTAGGAAGGTCTCAGTGGATCAGGTTGATGCTTCAGTCAGGGATGGTCACAGGCAAGAAGAACATTGGATGACAAGGCCCAACTGTGTTGTGATCTGAACAAATAAAACGCACAAAACTGTCCCAACCTCAAGGCACTCATCTTCATCTCCAAATGCTGGGTGTTAAGAAAATCTCGCAGGTTCAAGCTTTAGTATCTGAAGAAGTAGAAATTCCATACATTTCTAAAAATGCACTTGAAAGTTTATTTTGTTTTCTTGTACACTTAACTAGATTTGTAAATTTTGAATAATACATTTTTAATTTTAATAAGCAGAGAAACCCTGTCATTATGTATTACATAGTTTCTGGATGATTCTTTCTCAGACTGACTACCTCATTTACCTGACCTATCCTCTTTAGGCTTCTTCTTGTATAGACATGTCAAAAATTCCATATATTTGCCAAAACCTCATCCTTTGAATGATATTAAAACTAGAATTTCAGATGTGATCCTTTTGAGTCTCTGAGAAGCTATTGATAAAAATTTTTACAAAGCTCAAAAATCAATTAGAGTGAGGTATAACAAAAGATGGTGGATATGTTGAATTTTAATAAAAACATCAATCTTGTAGACATTTAAATAATTAACCTTTCTAATCCTGTTGGGTTTTTTTTCTGACAAATTGATAAAATTATCTCTGTGAAGTTCTTAAAGCTTAAAATTGCCCTAAGACTTTGGGACATTATATATATGTGTGTGTGTGTGTGTGTGTGTGTGTGTGTGTGTGTGTGTGTACATACATGTATATATCCCTCTACTCTCTCCTATTCATTATAATAAAGAATTAAAGATATGCCATCATATTCCTTGGTTCTCATAACAGGGTGTTATTTCCTACATGATCTCTTAGAAGCTTAACACTAAGAAGTTCTTATATGAAGTGACAGAAAGAGAAGAAAGCAGAACCTGGAAAACAATATACATAGCAATGGCTACAATGCAAAGCAAGAAACAACCACACAACTAAAACAGAAAGCTGTGAAATTATCATCATCACCCCCCCCCAAATATATATGAGAAGATACATCTACCACTTATTTTCAGAGGTGGTGTAGAATATTTTATGGTGTTAGACTTGGTTGATATGTGTAGTCTTGCTGAATTTTTTTTTAGTTCCTCCTTTTATTCTTTCTTATAAAGTAGCTCTCTAGGAGCAGATGGGAAGATGTATATTTTGGGAAATATAGGTGTTATAAAAAGAAAATATATCAAAAAAGTCTATTTCTCTTTTAATAATTGAAGAGGAAAAATATATTTTGAAACTACTGATAAAGACCTACATTTATATAACACTTTATAACTATAATTGTTATTGTTCACTCATTTCAGTTGTGTCCAACTTCATGACACTATTTGATATTTTCTTGGGAAAGATATCGGAATGGTTTTGACATTTCCTTCTCCAGCTTATTTTACAGATGAGAAAACTGAGGCAAATAGGGTTAAGTTACTTACCCAGGGTCATGTCCAAGGCAAGATTTGAACTCAGGAAGATGAATCTCCCAGCATCATCTAGCTGCCCTTCATTTTAAGACGGGAACATCAAGACTAACTAATGACTTGCCAAGGCTGAAAAGCTAGCAAGTGACTGCTCCAGAATTAGTGATTTTTTTCTACTCTGTTCTATTTCCTAGTTATAGACTTGGTCTTTTCTTGAAAAGAGAACTAGAAAGTGGAACTTCTTCATCCTCTGTTATCAGCACAGTTATTATAAAATATAAATAAAATTTTACAGTGTTATGTGTCAGCCATTTCAAGGATGTGGCCAACCTATTTGAAATGTTCTTTCAAGTGATTCTAGTCTCTTCCATTTGTATACATATTAACAAATGAGAAAACTAAAGCTCAGAAGTATAAGACTTGCCTAGTAAGTGCTAGAAATAAGATTGAAACCTAAGTCTTCCAACTCCTAGTTCAGTATTCATCATAGTATAGCAGTTGTTTCTAACCTGTCATAGTAAGAAGTTTGAAAACATTCTGACATGCAAAATGGTAGTAATTGGATTCACATAATATGTTTTCTTTTAAACAAAGATTGATTTTCATTTATATCATTGGGGTTTTTTTTGTTTTTGGTAACTTACATTTCCTACCAGTAGTTTTCTTCATCTCCTTCCTAGATAGTCACCTCTTATTGAGAGAAGGGGAAAAAGAAGGAAAGGAAGAAGTATTTATTAAGCACCAATTCTTTTTTATATATATTTTTGGTTTTGTTATGATTTTATCCTGTTAATGTTTAAATTTTCTTGATTTGATTTTTTGTTCTTATAAAAATTAAGTTGGTGGGGTGGCTAGGTGGTGCAGTGAATAGAGCTCTGGCCCTGGAGTCAGGAGGACCTGAGTTCAAATCCGGCTTCAGAGACTTAACACAAAACTAGCCATGTGACCTTGGGCAAGTCACTTAACTCCAATTGCCCTCTCTTCCCCCCCCCTTCAAGAGAGCAAAAAAAAAAAATTTAAGTTAGCACAAGGTTTATCCTCAACAGATTTAGATACTATTCCGTGTTGAGTATATACATTTACTGTTGATGTTGATGCATTGTCTGTAGTTCGTATTAGCCTGAATTCCTCAATCTTTTATTGTATCATGGGCCCTTTGGCAGTTTAGTGAAGCCTATGGATTTTTTTAGAATAAGCTTTTTAAATGCATGCAATAAATTACATAGAATTGCAGTTATCAAGATATTCTTTAAATAAGCAAGGTTATGTACCCCAAGTTAAAAAAAAAACTTGCTGTATGTAATATAATGTATATAATATCTTTGTTTATCTCTTCCATGAATTTTTCTTTCAATTGTGACTTCTGCTTTTTGGACACATTGACACATAGTAAATTTTAATTCGGCCTTTCAGTTTGATTCTGTGTATGTTTTTACTTTTCTGATGTCTTTATTGTAGGGAACAGATTGTATTGTTTTGTTTCCTTATCTAATCTGCTATTTTCTTTCATTTTACTCTTGTAATTGCAATGGAATTTAAAGGTCCCCCTGTATTGGCTAGGTTTTCAGGTTGACTATAAAAACCCAGATCTTGTGAATCCCACTTGTGGGATGGACTAGTTGATCTGAAAAGAGAGGGCTGAACTGGAAGGAGCTGGTGATATGGACTGAGAGAGGTAGAAGAATTTTTGGAAGCAGCATCATGGAGGCAGAGAGAGAGAATATTGCTGAGGGCCAGTTCGAGCTGCCCAGGACTTTTGAGAGCTGCCACCCGGAGCTGCCAAGGACTGAGGACACATGGCTGTGATGTCTGTCTGTTTTGATGTTGTTTTGCCAGATTCATCTACTGGTGAAGGCCATTGCTGTTGTTGCAGAGGTCCTGGAACCTTGCTGTTGGTTCAGAAGCCCTGAAGAAGGATTTTCTTGTTGTATATTTACAGAAATCCTGGATGTTTTCAAGTTTCATAGGATGTTCTGAAGGCAGAGAATGAAATATGAGGACATTGGCAATGTATCTTGTGGCCTTGTTAAGCTTTGTATCCATAGGAACAGAGATTGCTGAGAACTTGCCTTGGGTCAAGATGAAGAAAAGACCTTTCTTTGGGTATTAAATGCTGTGATGATATCTTAACTTTGCTGTAACTCAGGGGTAGATGGCCTTTGTGCTCTCCTGCCCCCTTTTAAAAGGTGTTTGGTGTTAACTGATGATAATTGTAATTCAGTTGTGATCCAGGGGTGGGAAACTTTTGACTTTTTGTGCCCTGTGACTGACCAAATGAATGTACTTTATGATTGGAAACTAATCTCAATTTGAAAAAAAGGGGCTTTGTGATTGATTAAATGAATGCATGGCCCAGGGGTTGAGTAGTACTTTTAAATTATTGAATTTCACTTGGTGAATGCTGTATTTTGAATTATGCTGTATTTTGATTTTCTGTTCTTAATTTATCACTGAATAAAATGGAGGGCTGTTATGCTGGTATTTTGAACCTTGGAGGTTGCCTTTGCTTGGCATTAAAACTGAATTGTTTAATTCATTTACATTAAAGTGTATGAAATTAGGTTTATGCTTTCCTTCATTTTTGTCTCTCAGGAATTTTTTATTTCCTCTTTGCTTTTTTTTTTTTGGAGGGGTGAATGCAGGGCAATTGGGGTTGTGACTTGCCCAAGGTCACATGGCTAGTAAGTGTTAAGTGTCTGAGGCTGTATTTGAACTCAGGTCCTTCTGACTCTAGGACTGGTGCTCTATTCACTGAGCCACCTAGCCTCCCCAAAGTAGACTTTTCCTTTCTTCTTTTTTTACTTTCCCTCTTTTCTTTTAAGCTGATGTTTCATCTCTATAACCAGTGTTATTTAATTTGCTTTATTACAAATCAATTCCCACAGATTCTTTTTCAAATACCCTGTACCCACCTCTTAGTACTTTTATCATTTGCAAATCCTTTCTCTAGTTATAGTGTTTTGCTTAATTTTTTTTTAGTTATCATCGCTCCCTCACCCCCCACCCCTGCTTTTCTCTTTCCCCTCTCAGTTTAGTGGTTAGCTCAAAATCCTTCCCTTATTCCCCTCCAACTTCTTTTGTTAGTTTTTTTTTAATTTCTCACTACTAAGTAATAACTAAGGTAATTTCATTTCTTTTTAATTTCTTCTATTCATTGATTCTCTTCTATTTCTATTCTGGACTTAAAAAAAAATCATGGTCTCTCTATCCTTATTTATTTATTCTTTAATACATTTGTGCTCCTCATAGAATTACAGTTTTTGGAGGACCAAGTCTAAGTTCTCTCTTCTAAGGTCGTGTGTGTGTGTGTGTGTGTGTGTGTGTGTGTGTGTGTGTGCACTTTTGTAGATCCTGCCCCATCCCCCATTTTTTCTTTTTCTATTTACCTCACTCTAGGAGCTATCAGGTCAATAGTGTGCAAGGAGAATAGAAGTATTGGCCCATGGTAGAGATTACCCTGTATTCCAATTATGGGATCTGTTTCTGTCCCCCTGAGCATTCTTATTTTCATTCACTATGCAATTCCATTTCTTCATCTATATCTTCCAGGTTTTTCTAGGAGCACCTTACCGTGTTTCCCCGATAATAAGACACTGTCTTATTAATTTTTTGGACAGAAAAACACCAGAGGGCTTATTTTCAGGGGAGTGATTATTTTAATGAACATTGACAGCAATTTTAATAAACAGGTAAATGTGAACAAAAAAAATGTACCTTTATTCAATAATGATCATGTCATCTTCTTCAACAACATCGTCATAAGTGTTCATACCCTGAATTCTGTCCTGGATGTCTTGTGCCTCCATTTCCTTCAGAAGAAGTGGACCCAATATGTCATGTCCAGCAATATAGCTCTCTTTAAATGAATATGTCTTGTCCAGGTAACCTGCTCGTAGTGCCTTGGCGACACAGCTGTCAGTAATTTTATCCCATGACTTCTTCACCCAAGTCACGACTTCTTGCAGACAGGGCTTCACAAAGTTTCCATGCTGATTTCTTTCCATTCTATTTTCAATGTAGTCATTGACTTCCATGCGCAAATGGTCCTTGAATGGCTTCTTTATTGCAATATCAAGGGTCTGGAGATAGGCAGTCATTCCTGCAGGAATCATTACTTGCTCTATTCTTCTCTCTGCAAGGAAGTTCTTCATTTCTTTAGCGCGGTGAGTGCTGGCTGAATCCCAGACTATCAGACCTCTTTGGTTACCTTGCATAACAAGTGGCAGCATTAAATCAACCCACTTTCTTATAACGGCTTGTGTACACCAGGCTTTTTCGGTTTCGAGAACGTAAATGCCAGATACACGTTCAATCTTATCTTTCTTGTCCTTACTGATGATTAGAGGTGTGGCTTTCTTTCCATCCAAACGAATTGCCAAAACACAGGTGACCCATGCACTTTCATAGCCAGTGGTGGGAATGTAGATTGACGTTGAACCCCTGTAATGAATTGTTGTTTGAGATCCTTTTCCCATAAACACTGCAGTTTCATCCATAGCAATCATATTGCAGGTTTGGTACTTGGAAATGTCGATCTTATCAATAAAGGACTTGAATGCAAGTGCACGTTTAATAACTTCAGCATCTTCCAGCTTAAACAGTGTTGTTGATCTTCTTAGGGACAGTTCATACCATTGAAGGAAACCGTCCAACCAGTGTTGTGATGCTTTGAATCCTTCTGAGACCATTTCAAACTCTGGTGCCATTGAAAGGGCAAATGCTCGAATATCAGCCCTGCGCACAACCAAGGCCTTTGCTCTCCTGTCAGCAATCCATTCACCAATGAGGATCTCCAAGTCAGGATATAAGGGCTGCCGACCTGATCCAGACCTGCACTTTTTCCCTTTTCCCTCATCCACCTGTTGATTGAGGTTATTATAATCTGCTCTCCATTTTCTGACCATTCGAAGATCCAAAAGTTTTTCTTTACAGAAAACTGCAAGATTCTTGCCATGTGACTCCTCTACAAATGCTTTCTTATACTTAACAGTATAGCTCTTCCTTTTTGTACTCTTGTCTGGGGGTCAAAACAGACAGAATAATAAAATTATGACCATCAGTCCTTCTTTTCACTCCATCATGCCCCCTGAGTTCTTCTTTTTTCCTCCATCATGCCCTTTTTATCCTCCATCATGCCCCCTCACTCTCGCTTACATACCGGGTTTTTATGTTGTCCTGCCTCAGCTCTCCTCCGTGGCACTGCTCTCAATGACGCCAGCAAGCAAATCACTGGGGAAGAACAGGATGATGCGCTCACTGTTGCAGCTCTGAGTGGATGCAGCTCGGAGCGCGGCATGCGTTTCACCTGGGGGGGGGGACAGTGCATACAGAGGGTACCGTAATGTAGCGTGTAGCGCAGGGGATCACCTTCACTACAGTAGCAATCTCAATAGGGCTTATTTTTGGGGGAGGGCTTATTTTAGAGGAATATTACACAATAAGGGGAGGGCTTATTTTTGGGATAGGTCTTATTATCGGGGAAACACAGTACCTACTGAAGCTTTGATTTCCTTTCTTCTGTTGAGTTCATTGGCTTCAGAACTCTCCTTTTTACTTCTCTTTCAATATATCTCTTATGTCTCCTCTTCATTTCTCCTATAGACTCTCTTCTTTCTGATAGACCATAGAAATTATCTTCCTTTTGTTGTTCACCTGTGGACTATCTATTAAGGTATATCTCACACATTCCCCTGTCTCTATTTATCCACCTTTCCTTCTACAGTTCTGTCCTGTAGGATACATCGGTTTGCCTGTAGTTAGTGTGTGGGATTTAGTCCATGCTCTTTTGGTTTTCTTCCTCTATGGTCATTTATTCTATTTCTTTAAAATAGGTTTTCATCCTTGTCCCTTTATGTAGTTAAATTAATCTCTTAATGGTCTCTCTGTTCTTTTTTTTAAATTTTTAAACTTCATAGGTTGGTCACTTTTTTCTTTTTCTCTATACTAAACAAAACTAATATCTAGTAATGGGATAACACTTTATTGCTTGTTCTTTCCTTGATAGTTGCATTTATTAATTAATCTTATGTTATTGTTGAATTCACAGAATATATTGTCTGGGAGCTAGATAAAAGCAAAAATAATAAGACAGTGTAAATATGAATTTGAAGACCCCTTGATATAGCTACAGTGTACTCCACCAGTTAAGTACTCTGTCACCCATAGATTATTTACCATTGTATCACATTGACTTTTTTTTTTT
>NW_027185698.1:23257950-23302960 GCF_028583685.1 Petaurus breviceps papuanus | reverse complement strand
GTGGGGAACTTTTGACCTTATTGTGCTCTGTGATTGACAAATGAAGGTACTTCATCTATGTTTGGAAACTAATCTCCATTTGAGAAGAGGGGCTTTGTGGTGGACTTAATTAAGGTATAGCCTAGGGGTGGAGAAGTATTTAGAACAGAGACTTTGTAATTGATTGAATGATTGGAAGGTCCTGGGGTGGGGTAGTACTTGGAGATTATTAATCACGCTTAGTGAATGCTGTATTTTGAATGATGTCATGTTTTGATCTTCTCTGTTCTTGGTTTGTCACTGAATAAAATAGAGAGCACCTATGCTGGTATTTTGAACCTGGGAAGTTGCCTTTGCTTGGTATTACATTACAATAGGCTGGTAATTCATTCAGATGGAATATGGTGGTATCACTGTAATAATAATAATAACAATATGTGGCATTATATTGTACTTTATTTTTTACAAATCACTGTATGTTAATTTTATAATTTGTTCCCCAAAATAACCATATGAGGCAGGAAGAAGGCTTCAGATATTTTCCCAATTTTACATGTGAGAATACTGAGAAATTAAATGGATTTCCATTGGGTCTCATACACACACAAATGACTCTCTGTATACATACACACATATATTACTATTTTGTCCACATATATGTATGTATGTATATGTGTTTATATATATATATATGTATGCATGTATACACACATAAAATCAACAGACAAATTTGGGATCTTGTATT
This sequence comes from Petaurus breviceps papuanus, assembly GCF_028583685.1. Lineage (NCBI taxonomy): Eukaryota > Metazoa > Chordata > Mammalia > Diprotodontia > Petauridae > Petaurus > Petaurus breviceps. Next base: position 23,302,236 of record NW_027185698.1, on the reverse strand, counting down.
TTATATGTATTTCAGGAAATTATGTGATGGTAAAGATGTAATGTACTGTGGTCACATACAAGTTTTCCTTTTCTATATTTCTAATGGCCTCATTTAGGATGCCATCATTGGCTATGTAATTTATTTCCACAAAATTTGATTGGAGAGTAGTAAGTAATTGATAGTAGATACTAATTTCCTTTCAGTCATTAAAAAAACACACATGCGCACATGCACACACACAAACAAACCATATATATGGTCCATGATCTTCTTTTTTTTTTTTAAAGCAATTGGGGTTAAGTAACTTGCTTAAGGTTACACGGTCAGTTATTTCTGGGTGTGGTGCTAAGTATCTGAGTCCAGATTTGATCCCCAGGTTATCCTGACACTGGGGCCGGTGCTCTTACTTGCTGAGCCACCTGGCTGCCCCAAGTTGGAGTGGAAGCCAGATGGTCACTTATTTTTTTTTTAAAGCAATTGGGGTTAAGTAACTTGCTCAAGGTTACACAGCCAATTATTTTGTGTGGGTGCCAAGTATCTGAGGCCAGAACAAATCCGGGTTTCCCAACTCCGGGGCCGGTGCTCTTACTGCACCACCTGGCCACCCCCCCCCCCAAGATCTTTTCTAAGCCTTTGGTATTTGCCCCTCCTACAGATACCATAAGAATCAATTGGTGAGTGTCCTTCAAAATGTGATCTATAACACAGACCTCCTCTGTGTATATTTGGTTAAATCTAAACACATCTGGAACTGGGATGTTAGAGGCCAGATATGGTGGCTCCACTGTTCTTGATGGTAAAAAGTGACTGTTATAAAAGTCATGAAAAGTCTTTTTTCCATCTTTTATCTGTTTGTTGTCTCTCCAATTTCATTCCCAAATGCCTTTGGGGTGACTTTGCTTAGTTAGATCTCTTGCCAAGATTTCTTTAAGCTTTTCTCTTTTATCAGATGATACTGCTCACCAGCTTTCTGTGTGAGATTTCACAAATGTGTTTAGATTCTAAACTGATGTTGCCCTTGGCTGCCCATTATCTCTTTCTTAGTGAGAAACTTTTTGTATTTATCCAAAACTTATCTTCAATTCAACTCAGCAAACATTTATTAAGCATCTACTATTCACAAATCCCTGTGCTAGGCCCTAGGGTTAGGAAGATTAAAAAACAAACGCATCTTTGTGAGCAAGGATTTTATAAACTCCTGGGGGAGTCAGACAGGGATGTGATCAGGACACAAGAAAGCCAGCCATCATGCTCTTGGAACACATGAAGAGCCTAGAGATCATTAGAGATCATTGTGAACTAGAGAGTTAGAATGGGAAAGGTTTCATGGAATAAAAGGGTTGCTCAATCTGAACCAGGAAGGAAAGAAGCATCTCAATACACACAGCCATGAAAGAGATGAAATTTATCTACAGGAGATGGTTGTGCAAATGCAGAAAAGTGGGATTATATATCATGAAATCAGGGAAGAGCTAGTAGTTTTTGAAAGAACATAGGCTATATGGAGAAGAGTAATGTGAAGGAAGTTGGAAAAAGTCAGGTTAAAACCATATTATAGGGGCGGCTAGGTGGTGCAGTGAATAAAGCGCTGGCCCTGGAGTCGGGAGGACCAGAGTTTGGTTCTGGCCAGAGACGCTTAACACCCACACAAAAATACTAGCCGTGTAACCTTGGGCAAGTTACTTAACCCCAAATTGCCCTCCAAAAGCGAAAAAAACAAACAAACCATATTATAATAGCTCTTAAGGTCCAAGCTAAGGAATTTTTATTTTATAATAATGATGGCTATGCGTATAATACTTGAAAGTTTGCAAAATACACACTGTCTCACATGAGCCTTATAGCAACATGTCAGCTTGTTTCATTCATTTTGATTTTTTGTCCATTCATTTATTTACCTGCCTTTTATCTATTTATGTATTTATCTACTCATTTATTTATTCATTAAGCTCTTTACTTACTTGTTTATTAATTAATTCATTAGTCTATTATTTCTTTCCATTTAGTTATTGTTTCAGACTTGTATTTCTTTGATATAGGGAGGTAACCTGTGAAGAATCTCCTTTTACTAATACAGACGAGCAACTAACTGTTCAGCAAATTATAGTCTTAGAAAATTGCCTAGATCACTGAGAATTTAAATGAGTTTCTCAAGATCACACAGACAGTATATATATCAGAAGTGGACTAGAATATAGGTCATCATGACTACAAGGTATCACTCTGTGCTCATTATGTCAAGCTTTCTCTCAATGATATCACTATCCTCATTTTATCTATGAGGAACATGGGACTTGCAGAGGTTAAATGACTCACCCAGAGTAATATTTGAAGTCAGATGTTCTTAACATAGTTAATAGAGAACCACTGACATTTTTGAACAAGGGAGTGATGACATGAAGGAAGGAGTACAGGCAAGGGAGGAGAATTTGGAATTTAGGAGACCATTTAGGAGACTATTATAATAGTCCAGATGTGGAGTGAAGAGGTTCTAACTTTATTAAAGCTGTAGTAGCGTTGAATGGGAACAGATGTGAAAGATTCTGTAACCACAGAACTTGGCAGTTGATTGAATGTGGCACTGGAGGGAGGTGAAGGACAAGGAAGTGTCAAAAACAAGTCTAGTCTTTCTGGTGTATGTGCCTGGGTGAATGATGGAGAGATGAACAGCAAGAATGAAATTGGAAGAAAGAACATGTTGAGTGGGAAAGAGGAAGATCTACTTTTGTAAGTGCTGAGTTCAGGTGCCATTGGGACATCCAGCAGCCAACTAAAAATGTATGATTAGATCTTAGGAGAGACTTTGGGGCTAGAAATATAGCTGAGGGTGTTATATCAGTAAAAGTAATAATTAGTCTTATCTTTTAAACTGCTTTTTAAAAAGCTATTCTGAAAATGTTTTTATTTGTTTTCTATTGAAATTTCCAAATATTTCCTTGTGGTAGATAAATTCCACAACATTAAACTTGGGAACATCTAGAGAAGAATAAAAAAAATAAAATTTAAAAAGCAAAGAAATTTCATTGAAACAAATTCTTCTTTATAGCAGGAAAGGATCATGTCCTATACTTCAAAGCACAGTGTGGTATAGTAGGGAAAACACTGGATTTAGAATCGGAAGACCTGAGCTTAAATCTAATCTTTGTCACTTTTGTTTGACTTTTGGCAAGTCAATCATTATAAGCCTCATGCTTCTTATTGTGATGTAGCAGAAAGGGCACTTAATTTCAAGTCAAAAGGTCTGCCTTAAAATACTGACTCTGATATATTTTACCTGTGGTACCTCGGGGAAATAATTTAAGCTCTTTGAGCCACCTTATCCTTGTCTGTAAAATGATTGGGTTGGAGACCATCTGTCTTCCAAGGTCCTTGTCATCTTTAAATATTAGAATATGCAAAATGAGGGGGTTAAACTAGAGGATATCTTAAGCTTACTACTAGCTCTAAAATCCTCATCACAAAATCATAGATTTAGAACTGCAATTGACCTTTAGAGACCTCGTTCAATTCCCTCATTGGATGGAGGGGATTGGGGCCCAAAATGGTAAGGCCACTTGTTCAAGGTCACCCTCAGAGGAAGTGGCAGAGCCAGAATTCCAACCCAGATCCTCTGACTATTATTTTATATACTCTGAGTCTTCAAAGTCTTTGCTGAATGTTGCTTATACAATGCTTTTCCCTCAATCCCTAGTGCAATCAGTACATATGAACAAATTTCTCACAGTAACAAGAATATTTTATTTGGAGTAAAAAAAAAATCCTGGGTACATATTCTAGCTCTTCCATTTTCACTTATGTAAACTCAGTATCTTCTGCTAACTCTGCATTGTGGGAGGTATATAGTAGGTACTAAAACAAAACAAAACAAAACACAAAGCACTTATTGATTGGTCAGTAATAGTGTTATGGTGCACAGAACCATGCTCAGTAAGTTCCAAGTACAAACTAGGAAGAAAAAAGAAAAAGAAAAAGGTATGTAATTGCAGAGTCATGTAAAAAGATCCAGGGCAAAGCCCTGGGAAACATTTTCCCCCAAATGGTTGCTTCTGTCATAAGTTTCCTAGCCCAAACAATTAGCAGCTAATCACAATGCGTTTCTCTTTAGGTCTGCTTCCTGATTGGCGCATTGTCAGTGGGTCCTGTGCACATGATGAATGAAGTGCTAGATGGAGGATAAAGTTGTTAAGACAGGGTGTCAACCTCCACATATGGAAGAGATTTAACCCTCACACCCTGCCTTATTGTTAACACCCTCTTAACACCTTTTTCTTTATGCTGTATGGACTGCTGAAGGAAGAAAGTTGGGGGCCAGATAAGACTGCACAGCTGGAAGCACTTGTCTACTGTATATACAACCTTGTTGACCTGACAAGTAACATTCAATCCTAAGCGAGAATCTGAGTTCTGGTTGTGCCTGTGTAATTACCCTCCCCAAACAGTCTTCAGTTTAAAAAAAATGTTTAATTCAACAGATATTCACTGAATTTCTACTCTTTGCAAAGGTCTTTTTAAGACATGGTCCCTAGAGAGGTAGAATGGGGAAAATTTTCTCATATAAAATGTGCATGTAAGAAAGAACTTTTATAGTAGAAGGGGAAAATGGAGGCATCGTGGGCAATGCTTGAATCTCACTCTCATTAGAATTGATGGAAAGACAGAAGAACATATATATATATATATGTATATATATATATATGTATATATATACACACACACACACTCTTAGGTGGGTACAGAAATCTATCTTACCCAATAGGAAAATAGGAGGGAAAGAGGGTAAGACATATATGGGGAGTAGTATGATAAAAGGCAGATTAGATTAAGGAAGGCAGTGGTCAGAAGCAAAACAGACTTTTGAGGAGGGACAGGATAGAGAGAAGGATAAATGGAAGAAAATAGGATTGAAGGAAATACACAATATATAACTGTTAATTTGAATGAGATGTGCTAACCCATAAAATGGAAACAGAATGGATTAGAAACCAGAATCCAACAATATGTTGTGTTCAAGAGACACACTTGAAAGAGAAAGACATATGCAGAGTTAAAATAAAGGACTGGAGAAGAATTTATTATGCTTCTACTGAAGTAAAAAAGGCAGGGGTAGCAATCATGATCTCAGACAAAGCAAAAGCAAAAATTAATGTAATTAAAAGATATAATTAGAAAAACTGTATTTTGATAAAAAGGTATCATAGGCAATGAAATAATATAAAAACAATTACAGCAAGTTTCTTTGATAAAGGTCTCACTTCTCAAATACGTGGGGAACAATTTATAAAAATAAAAGTTATTCCCCAGATGAAAAATGAACAGGTAATTTTTAGAAGAAGAAATTAAAGATGTTTATAGTGATATAAAAATGTTCTTCCGCTTTCAATTAGAGAAAGGAAAATTTAAAACAGCTCTGAAATACCACCTCATACCTTACAGAAATGACAAACGCTGGAGGAGATGAGGGGAAAAAAACACTAATAAAACTATTGGCAGAGTGACCTGGTTCAACCATTCTGGAGAACAATCTGGATCTATGCCCAAAGGACTATAAGATTGTGCATACCCTTTGATCCAACGGCACCACTACTAGATCTGTACCCCAAAGAGGTCGATGAAAAAGAAAAAGAACCTGTGTACAAAAATATTTACTCTTTTTGAGTTGACAAAGAATTGGAAATTGAGGGCATGTTCATTAATTGGGGAATGGCTGAACAAGTTGTGGCATGTAATTGTGATAGAGTACTATTATGCTATAAGAAATCATGGGTGAGGGGTGGCTTCAGAAAAAAAGAAAAACAACACATGGCAAGACCTATATGAATTGACACAAAGTGAAATGAGAAGAACCAGGAGATCACTGTGCACAGTAACAGCAATATTATAATAATGATCATTTGTGAAAGGCTTGGCTATTCTGATCAATAACAATAATCCAAGATAATTCCAAACAACTCATGATAAAAAATGGTATCCACCTCTAGAAAGAGAACTGATGAAATCTGAATATAGATTGAAATATAATTTTCTTGGCTTCATTTTTTTTTTGCTTTTTTCTGATATGTCTACTATGGAAACATGTGTTGCACGATTTTATACGCATAACTGAAAAAAGACATAGTCCCTGTCATTAAGGTTTTTGTAGACTAACTAGGGAAGTTAAGCATATGCCCATTAATAGTCAAATTAAAGAATAAGACAAACATGCAAAAAACTGTGACATGGCCATGTATTATTAATGGTAAATAAATATTATGGTCCAGGTATCTCAAATTCTGGTTTATGGTCTGCAGTATTTTTACTGCTTTAGAGAAAGCTGTGGGGACAGAACTCATTCCCCTCCCCTTATAAGGATACTCAGTATCCTTAAAAGTAGTATAATAGAATAAGCCTGAAATAAGCATAATTTTGATGGGAAGAGAAAGAGATTTTAAAAGGATTTACCAATATGTGCACCTTTCAAGGTAATTTCTAGTTCATTACATGCAAATGTATGAAAAAAACATTATGAAAAATGAGAGTATATATGTATACACTCATACATGCACACAATATGCATATATGTACACCCCCACACATGCATGCAATGCACATACATGTGAATATACATATATGTATATGTATGTATATACCCATATTTTATATGTGTGTACATATATAGGGAGACAGAGAGAGAGAGTTTAAAAACAGAAAACCAAAAACGCTCCTACAAATAAGATGGAAATTGATGATCTCTCCAGTTTCCATTAGGCAGAACTGGTGGGTGGGCAGAGGGGACTAGTTGTGACTTGATCTTCTATCAGTGAGGAAGAGAAGATAAGTTGCCAGGAAACATAGGAGGATAGAACCCTCCACCACTAGCCAAGAGGGATAAGGGTACCAAAGAAGACCAAACCTGTGTGTATCCTTCAGTTCTCCTTAGTACTTCCAGTTTGGTCACATGTGGAAGTTTTGAGTACACTAGGACCCAGTAGGAGGGCATTTCAGGACATCTTAGTGGAAAGTTCAGGGGCTACTGAGCAAATAAGTATTTGTCATACTTCCTGTGTGTGGGGGGCAATAAGCTAGATTGGGTGTACAAAGGCAAGATGGAAATCGCCCTGGTCCTCAAGGATTGTATAAAACAAAAGTGATATCCTAAACATATAATGGAGGCTATTTGAAGACAGAAGTTGTCTCATTTTTATCACCAAGTTCTTAGCACTCATCACAGTACTTGGGACAGAGTAGGTACTTCTTGTTTAGTCATTTCAGTCATGTCATGACCCCATTTAGGTTTTTTTTTTGGCAAAGATATTGAAGTAGTTTGTCATTTCCTTCTCTAAGTTCATTTTACAGTTGAGGAAACTGAAGCATGCAGGATTAAGTGACATGTCCAGATTCACACAGCTGGTATGTGTCTGTGGCTGGATTTGAACTCAAGTCTTTCTGATCCACTGTGCCACTTGCCTACCCACAGGCACACAGTAAATTCTTATTAAATGAATATGATTTGTTTTATTTTGTTTTTTGATAATTTAGAGGAGTTTGGTTTTGCTATGTTAGGAAATGAGTCACTGAAAATTTATGAACAGGTTGGTGACATGATGAAATCAACATTGAAATAGGACTGGTTGGTAGCAATATGCAAAATACTTGAGAAGGTAGGACATCTGGAGACATGACGAGTCATACAACACAAATGTTATTGAATAATGTTATAAAATGGGGGTGGGCTGGTGGAACACTAATTACTGATTCCCAATTATCTGAATGTTTTGAAAGTCTTTTCCCCCCTTCTTGATTGTGAGCATCTGCCCAAGATCTAAGGGAAGTAATTCATAATACTCTACACGCAGTAGGTACTAAATAAATGTGTGTTTCATCCAATTGAGCACTGTTTGATAGCCATCTGCTGTGGAGAAATGAGCATGGGGTGCTCAGATAGAAGGTGTGATTATGCATAATTTGGTAGAATCTGAAAGATTAGTTATTGGCTGAAGAAGATTGCGGACATGGCTCATTGTGAACAAGGACATCTTTGGACAACTAAATGTCATTGATGGCAAAACTCATGATGTTTGTTTTCACATCACAGACATTTGTGGATTTGTATCCACAAAAACATGACTTTGTAACTAAGAAAAAAATTAAGCAGGCTCAATTGAGCCACATCTGATCCCATACCTAACAATGCATGCACAATTTCACACCCGTATCTTTATGCCTCTCAACTAGAAAGTGGGAATTGTGTTGAATCATCTATTCCCTGGAATCGATATTGATCATTACAATTACTCACATTTTAACTTCCCTTTCATGTTGTTTTCATTTCCATTATTGTAGCTGCAGTGAAAGTGGAGGATTAGTTTGGATGAAGAGTTATTATGCCACATGGGGATAGTTAACAAAATTTATTGCTACTCACAAGAGTAGGAGAACAGATGCCAACAAGGACAATATAGATGTATGACCTCCATTGCCCTTAAACCTGTGGGCAATGGGATGACTTCAGATGTGCAGTGGGATATTCACTCCAACCAGTTCCAGTCAATCTGGGTTCAAACATTTTAGATTTAGACAAAGATCTGACTACCCCCTCACCCATGAGACAAGGCAATTGACTACTAAGGACCATTGAAATAAAAGTATTTCAGGGGCAGCCAGGTGGCTCAGTGAGTAAGAGTGCCGGCCCCGGCATTGGGAGACCCAGGATCGGTTCCAGCCTCAGATACTTGGCACCCACAAAAAATAACTGACCGTGTAACCTTGAACAAGTTACTTAACCCCAATTGCTTTAAAAAAAAGAAATAAAAGTATTTTCTGAGTTGTTGAATGAAGAATAGGGAGCAGAGACCTAGGAAATTTAACTCTGTGTCACTGACTAGAGAGGGGAATGATATCTGGTGTCTCGGTCAGTTGAGTCATAGCATCCTAAAGTTGACTGGAAAGGAAGTACTGTACTGAGCAAACTGTTTTTCAATGACTCACAGTAGTCCTTATATGGATTTTACTTCTGGTTCTTACTTCACTTTATATCAGTTTAAACAATTCTTCCTGTTTTTATTTGAATTCCATGTAGTAATCATTCCTCTCTTTCTCCTCCCCCCTCCATCCCGCTGTCCCTGCTTTTGGTATAAATTTTATGATTTTGTTGGCTCAGAGAACTCCCAATGAAGAATCTACTTCTAGTAATTAAGATGAGGTCTTACTATAAACTCATAGTTTTATAGATTTGCCTGAGGCTGAGGGGACTTGATCAAAGTTTCCTAGTACATGTCAGAAGCAAGACTTGAGATCATATCTTCCTGTCTCTAATTTTGGTTCTCTTTCCAGAGTGCCATGCTGCCCATCATCCTTTCTTATGTGATTATAGTCACATGCTACTCCTTTTTTTTCATGTGATTTTTCTTGGGGGGGGGCTATTATGAAAGGTGTTGATATGAATATTTTGGCATATGTGAGTCTTTTCTTTTTCTGACTATGGGGATATATTGTCAATAATGGGACCTCTGGATGTAAAGGTAGAAGGAGTAAATTTTCTAGAATAATCCAATGTCCTATTCTAGATGTTAGACCAATCCACAGTTCCATTTCCCTCAAACCCCATTTTGATTATTATACCTACTATTATCTTTGCTATTTTGAAGGCTACCTCAGAATTATTTTAATGTGGATTTCTTACAGTATTCGGTATTTGGGGATTATTTACTAAAATTGTTGATAATTTAAAATCATTCTTTTGTAAAAGACTTTCTCTTGTTATTTGAGCATGATTAATATACATTTGAATGTCTTTGAACTATTCTGTCAAGTGGAGAGCAGGAAGTGAAAATGCCTACATATTTGATAGTAGAATTGAAGATAGAGTTATGGGAAAATATAACTCCAATGTAAAGTCACAGGACTGGTCCAAAAGAATTCTTTGACATTGGAGTAGGCAGGATGGTTCAGTGTCTGGAACACCGTATTTGAATTCTTAAGACCTGGGTTCAAATTTCAACTCTTCTAATTATGTACCTTAACCTCCCTGAATCTCAGTAAACACTTCAGTAAAAGAAGGAAGGAGTTGGAACTAAGTGAATATTAAGCACCTTTTTTTTTTTTTAAGAGACAGGGGAAGATGGCAATTGGGGTAAAGTGACTTGCCCAAGATTACACGGCTAGCAAGTTTTAAGTGTCTGAGATCACATTTGAATTCAGGTCCTCCTGACTTCAGGACTGGTGCTCTATTTACTATGCCACCTAGCCACCCCAACGACCTGTGATACTATATATCATATGGACTATGATACTATTAATTCAACTGAGCTATTCAGAAGTGTAGTGCTGAATGATATTTAAGTCAGAGATTTCATATTCATTGTGATAGAATGGCAAAAGTACTGAGTTTAGAATTAGAAGGTCTGAACACAAGTATATGATCTTTTACTTATTAGCTCTGTGACCTTGCAAAAGTAACCTCACCATTCTGAACCTCAGTTGTCCCAATTGTACAATGAGAATGACAATATTTAAATTGCCTTCCTCCCAGGGTTGTCATGTAGGTCAAAGTTGTGTGTGTATGTATATGCATGTGTACATGCACATGTGTGTACTTTGCAGTTATGAAACCCTCCAAAAAGGTAAACTCTCTGAAAGGCATATGAATAGCTAGTATTCCATAGCACTTTCAGGTTTGTAAATAACTTTCTATATGTTATCTCAGTTGTTTTTCACAGCATTCCTGCTCTTATTATCCCCATTTTACAATTGAGGAAACTGAAAATGAGAAAGGTTAAATGAATTGCCCAGGGTCACATAGCTAGTAAATATCTGAAGCAGAATTTGAACTCAGGTCTTCCTGACTCTTTGTCCTGAGCTTCGTGTGCCAGTGATCCATTGTCATCAGTGGGACATTCACTTGTAACTCTTTCTCTATTAGTGGATTTTGGTGTTGATCAGGTCTTCCACACTTTCTTTCCCAGACCTCCTTGTAAAATCAAAAGTACACATTTGCCAGACAGCTGGCCAGGATTAAGGGTGCAGTCTGTGGCCACGGAGCAGAGCAAAGCTAACTGGCCCCACATGGGGATTGAACTCATGACCCTTGTCTCGTTTGCACAGCACTGGAACCAACTGAGCTAATGTGTTGAAAATGTACTCTTAAGCGCAGTCAACATCAATGGTGGTGGGAACAACAGCTGCAGGCATCTCCCTTTGAAACAAATCAGTCAGTAATATGGAGATCTCCTTTGAGCTAAATTGTCATTCTGATTTCCCTATCCTGCCTATAAGTGCCAATGGAACTGTGAGTGATGCTCTGGTTTTTTTCAGCCACCCTCATGAGGGCTGGGCAGAACACCACCGTGAGTCTCAACCTGCTGGGGATGTGTGGACAATGAGCTAAGTCAATATGGACAGATGTGTCTGTGTAATGAAAGCTAGGGCCTGTGATGCCTTTATAGTGATTCCTGACAGCAAGAGAGGAATTCAGGGAGATAAAATCACATTGATTTTGAGTAAAGAACTGAAAATACTTCTATGGCTATCTTTAGGGCCAAGTTTGTGCACTAATATTTTATAATAAGTGGAAAATAATTGGTATGTATTTCCTTTGGTATTTCATGTTCTAATATTAATCAGATGAATTCTTCAGTGTGCATTTGGTTGTAATCTGACTCCATAGGCACTTTACTGTAATTTGGCATTAGCTTAAATGTTCACATGCAATATGTGACTGATATTTTTTAATCAGAACCACATATATTGAAGTCCCCTAAACCCCTCAAGTCCTCATTAAAAAAGAAAAGTCTTCTATCTAATAACTCCTGAGGTTTTTGGAGTTACTCTCCTAACCCTTACCCCTTCCTGTATTTTATTTTACTGGCTGGTCAACAGGAACAGTTTGCTAAGCTTTGAGAGTCAGGGTCATATTTGCCTAATGTAAAACTTGGCATGGATTTCTGAGCTTAGTTTTCTATATGGGAATTATGAGAAGATTCAAAATGGAATCTTATACTTTGCTAAGATAATAAGACTCTCATAACCTAACCCTTATTAACTTGTCAAGTGTGGTGACAGTCTTTAATAATATTTATTATTTCCCCCCCTTCATTTAAAAATTGATTCCTTTCCAGAAATTTATATAACTCCAAACAAGGTTCTCATTGTACCTGCTTCTGATGAGACAAATATTTTGCTGGTATATAGTGAAAAATATCTCTTCTACAGAATTCTTCTTATGTCTCTTTTACATTTTTCTGAATTTATCTCATTTATATGTATGTCATCTTTGGAAGAAAATATATTGATATCAATATCTATTTCCAAATGGTATCTGCAGAGTTCTGAGGTAGATTCGATCTCCATCGGCAAATGTAAGAGTGGGAATGGAAGAAGATACTTGAGATTCAGAAACCATTTGTGGTAGCTAGCAAAGACTATTGTTCAGTTTTTAGTGGGTAAGTATTTTTCTTCCTGTATTTTCTGCCTTCCAGTGTTCTAGTTTATAACTACTTATGGCATTGCTTCTAAGGGAACTCTCTACCAACTACCTCAACCAAAAGGAAAGTATTGTAGTGGTTTCCCGGGGCATCAGTGTAGTGGGTGATGGTGTGATGGTGGAGAAATAATTAAGAATTGTTTCATTTTTAATTGAACTTTACTATAATCTCAATATTAATATTTAGCATTACTTGGGGTGAGAAAGCTGTAGAATTTGGTTGAGCAATTCTGCATTGGCAAATGAGTTCTTCTTGATGCCAGTAGGTTTGCTAACATATTGACTTAATGGGATGGGTCCTACAGCAAAGGCATAAGGAAGATGGTATTTTCAGGGTTGATGGTCATGACCTATTGGAAAGAAACAGGGAATGACTAGAACAGATACTGATGCCTATCTTGGTGCTAGTTGGAGAGTTGGATAATCTACTCAAATGATTTGTTGGTCTCCCTAGGCATAATTCTTAATGGTTCTAGTTATATCCCATGGAACATTTCTGTTACTGATAATATATTAGTCATTTTTCATTCAGAAGGCCCCAGAAAGCACTTTCCCCTTGTTTATTTATTCCCCCACCCTATAGTGAAAAAGAATGTTTAAAAAATACAGCACAGGTGCAAGCTGCAGCTGTTGTGGGTAAACATTGCTTTATTCAACTAATTCATATTCCCATCAGGGGAACTGGAGAGTAGTTAAGTTCCCATAAAAAGAAAAAAAAGTCTTCATTGAAGAAAGAATAAATTTCCCATCTATGTAGTATACCTAATTGAGAGGTCCTTTGTAAGCCAAATTCTATAACATTTAAATCATCAGAAAAAAAATGCAATTGCTCTCTTAAAAAAATACAATGTTCTCCTAAGACCTCAATTTACCAGAATCCAACTAACTAGAAGATCGAATAACTGTAGCATTTGTTGCTCTATATTCTGGGGAGAAATTCAACAGAACAATTTAATTCAACTAATATTTATTAAGATCTAACTGTGTGTAAGCACCATGCTGGGCTCTAAGAGTATATAAAAAAAAAGGATTTCTTTTGGGAGGAGGTGGCCGCATAACACATAAAAAAGGAAATATGGGGTAGGTTTTTTTTGGGGGAGGCCTCTAGCAATTAAGGGGGCCAGTGAAGACTTCACAAAACAAGGGACATCTGAAATGAGTCTTTCAGCAAATGACAAACCCAAGTCATACTATAAGCAACTTCAAGAGGATATGTCCAGGTTAGTTTCGTTTCAGCTTAACTTCTTCAATGACACATACAGTCTGGGCCAATGACCACTGATGTTTCAAATGAGGAACCCTTGGGTTTGTAAAATCTTTATACATCAAAGATTCAATTGTAATTATTAGATTGTCCTTCCAGAAGCAAGGGCATTCAGTAATAGATTTTTGAATTATTTTCAACAGCAAGTGTTGAAAGAAATAGACTTTCTAGTTAAATTTCAATTAAAGAGGAAATTAAATTAACCAAAGGACTCCCTTTCTTATGCATTATGGTTAATCAAGGTTTTACTGTAATTAATTTTTTTGTTGCTAAATGTTTATAATTTGATCGTTACTTATATACTTAGCTTTATTTCTTATAACATTAATTGTGAAAATATAATTTTATTTTATTATTATTGGCTTTTATTTCTACTACAGGAATAGGTTATCCTAGGGGAGAAAAATTGTCTCTCCTTTAAAATAAAACACCTAAGAACTCAACAATTCAATTGTCTTTAGGAAGCAGGTTCTTTGTTAATATTCTAAGTGTGCTCAGTTTCTCATAAAACCCTAGGTAAGTAACAGTATAGCATTTTCACTTAAGAAATTTATTGATTTAAGAATGCAGATAGATATATGATATATACAATTGCCATCAACCAATGTCACTTTCCAACAACACTGATATATCAGATTAATTCAATAAATATTTATTAAGCAACTATTCTCTATAGACTACTGGGCAGGACCTTGAAGAACTTTCGATTTCATCTTGCATACAAATGTATACAGTCATGTGTGTATGTGATGTGTGTATATACATACCATGCATGTATATGCTATGTACATTGCATACAAATAACATGTGTATATAGTATGACGTAACTGCATAACGCATATTCTAGATATCACACAACTGTTACACATGGATATATCTATTTTATGTTTGTTTTCATTTCTAACAGTATTATCAGAACATGCTCAATCTCTGGTCAGAAGCTAAGCATGCTAAATTTGATTAGGTTAATTGAGAGGACGTGGATATACAATGGATTGAATATTTTGGGAACATCCAAAAGATGGAACAGGAAGAAGTTTATTAAACTGGGTAATCTCTCATTAGTTGGCTTAGAAGCCATTTGGGTCTTTGTAAAAAACGAGCAGTTGTCAATCGAAGATATCTATCAAGGGCTATATGATTGCAATACACACATTCACACACATGTACATGCATACATGCACACACATACACACGAACATACATGCATAAAACCTCTCTCTGAGTCTCCCTTATCTGAGGTAGACAGATATGGCCAAAAAGAAATTTGCCAAAGCAATTTGATCATGACAGGTCAGGTCAGAGAACTCAGCGCTGATGACCCTATTTCCAGAAAATATGGAGAAGTTTGGAGTCATTTGTATGTAGTTTAAAAATGAGTCTTTATTGCACAGTCAAATATACTTTAAAAGTTTTGCTGCCTGAATCTTTGATCTGCTACTCATTCCTCACCTGGGTGCTACTTGTCTCCCTAAATAGTTTATGGCTTGCCTTGCCTCAGTCAATATTCTTTGTTTCTCATTGTTGTCTTCTCCAAACTGCTAACCCAGCTAATTTTTAACTCCTCATGGTCACCAATCCCAAGTGAGACTCCATTAAATTTGGGGCATAGTTCCAAATTATTCCCTAGCATGGTTGGATTAGTTAACATATGCTATTATTTTTAATTAGATTTTTCTATTTTTTTTAAGTGTCACTGATGAAGTTTTTAAAATGTCACAATGAGGAGCATTGTGTCTCTAACCTCATTTTCCCTGTAAGCTCTATGGTTTTCATTTATTTATTCATTGTATTTCATGATTTTGCATAGGATGATGCTTTGAAGGAATATATATATATATCAGATTATAGCAGAGCTGCCTGTAAGAGAGAGTTTACAGAAGGAAAGTACTGGTCCCCAAAGGTGTGGATATAAGGAAAGGCTTATGGTAGTACTTGACCAAAGTCTTAACAAATACAAGAGATGAGGCAGATTTGAATATGGAACACATTGAAAGGATGGACAATTCCAATGTGAAGGCATGGGGCCAGGAGATGGAGTGCCATGTGTGATAAAAAGCAAGGTCAATTGCTTAGACTTTAGAGTGTGGGGAGTGGAGGGAGAAATCTGAAACAATGCTAAAAAGATAGGATGGTGCAAGTTTGTGAGAATGTTAAAAGCCAAAAGAGTTATGGATCTTTTTCATTACATCAAGACAAAAATCAATGTGATTAGCTGAGAAGATCAGTCATGCCCATCAGACCAATGGACAAAAATAGCAGTCATTTTACTGGTGAGCTCAGGCACTAGTGAATCAGTCTATGGAAGATTTCTGATTCAGAACATTCTTTTTTAAGAGCTAAAGCTAGGAGAAAGAATTGCTCTTAGGTGACCATGGGGCAGGCAGAGAACTCTTCCTCTGTTGAACATGATATCAGAGACTGTTCTATCAGTAGACAATACATCCAGTAGGGACACAAAGCAACCAGCCAAGAATGATGATAGCACCCAAGGCAAATCAACTTCAGGAATCATGACCTTTTGCAGGGGAAAGAAGTTCTGTTTATGGATTCTACAAAAGCACTGATCTTCAGAGTCTGATAGATTCTAACACCTAAGGGGAATTCAGGAGGACCCTATCAAGGGGAAATAAAATACCAGTAGTTAGGAGTTACTCCTTTGCTATATTTGTTCTTCACAAGGTTTCATTACAACCTTTCTACCCTGTCTGTGTCCACTCTCCCCAAAGACTGTGTGTATTTATGGGAGGACACATTGCAGATGTTTGAGAGGAATATTTTTGTAACTATTGTGCTTGCTATATAGCATCTTAGCAAATACTTTTGTTAAGTGCTAATTAAGTTTGGCTGATTATCAATGGCACATTAGTGGAAGCTCAGGAGAGCAGTACTAGAAACCTGGTCCCTTAGAGTTATAGCCAGAACTCAGAGTAGTAGCAGTCAGCTATCCTCTGGGGACTCAGCCCACCAGGGTGAATGGGAATTGGGGAAGTAGCTCTAGAGGGATGCTTTGTCTTATAAGTACCTATTTATTTACAGAGCTTAGCACAGTGTCTGGTACACAATAAATACTTGATTGGGGTGGCCTGGTGGCTCAGTGAGTAAGAGCACCAGCTCCAGTGTCAGGATGACCTGGGGATCAAATCCGGGCTCAGATACTCAGCACCACACCCAGAAATAACTGGCCCTGTAACCTTGAGCAAGTTACTTAACCCCGATTGCTTAAAAAAAAATAAGTACTTGATACATTTTTATTGATTGATTCCCATATCATCCCTCCCTCCCTCCCCTGCAGCCCCACCATTGGGGACAGTGACCATTTAAAAAATTTTGTCTTTATTGTTTAGTCATTTTTTTAGTCATGTCTGACTCTTTGTGACCCCTTGTAGCGGCAAGCACCCCAAGCATGTCCTCAGGGTTTGCTGCTACCACAGGTTCTTGGATCTGCTTTGTTAAAGGAAAGCAACTCAAAATGGGTTAACAAGCTTACTTTAATCAGTCAGACATATATCGTTTACCTTGTGCAGGGGAAAAAGGTCAGCACCCCGAACTTCAAAGTATACAGGCAGAATTATCAAGACAGAAACAGATCAAGTAGACAGATTTCCAAACTGTCCAACCATTACATCCATACCAAATCAGCATCTGGGTTTTTCAAAGCCGGGGGGCCCTGGACAACGGCTTCCCAGAATACAGATCAAATCACAGAACACTTCTCAAAGTGAGCCCCCAAAACAGAGCTACACATCAGGGCTTATATAGCCTTCTCCTGGCTCAGAGAATGTAACAACCTTTTAGACCCACTGGCCAATCAAAAAGTATCTACTGAAAAACAAGCCTCCCACCCAAGGCTTCAGGTGCACTTTAGCCTAGGGGCAGGGAAGATCTTCCAAATTTGCATTCCCATTACACCCCTTTTGGGGTTTTCTTGGCAAATTGGTTTGTCATTTCCTTCTCCAACTCATTTTACAGATGAGGAAATTGGGGCAGAGTTAAGTGACTTGCCCAGGGTAACACAGCTAGTAAGTGTCTGAGGACAGATTTGAACTCAGGAAGATGAATCTTCCTGACTCCAAACCTGGTACTCTATCTACTAGATGGCATAGTGCTTATTCCATAGTAAGTACTTAATAAATGCTTATTGACTGACTCTCTTTACCAGTTTCCTCTATCTCAAGATTCACCTTTTTTTTAAGCATAAGAATTCCCAACCTTGAGTGTATAGAGCTAGCTTTTCTGTGACAAATATATATTGATCTAATATCTAACCAATTCTGAACTAGGAGGCTCTTGACATTTAGTACCATATTAACAGGATATCTGTAGACTAAACCAGCAGTGAACTATGAATATATATGAGTGTGTGTGTGTATATATATATATACATATATATGTATGTATGTATGTATGTATGTATGTATGTATATATAATGCTACTGCTCTGAGCAGCCCCAGGCAATGGCAATATTCAAATTCACATTCTAAAACACAAACTGGATTACTCTGGTTTGTGAATGAATCAATACCAATCTGCATCAAGTAAATATATGCAAAATGAGTTGGCATGGACTTGAGTTTGTGTTGTGTGTTTGCTATTTTTGGTTTTAAATAACCTGAGGCAAAATCCAGTCAAGTCTTTCTAGATGCCTGATGCTGGTGTAGAAACGAAACTCTTGAACATTATGCTAGTAACCTTGGCAAACCCCACCAACCTGGAAAGGTTTTAATATAAGCCCTATGCAAGAGAGTATGCCTATTGCTTGCAGATGATCCTCCCTAAGGCTGCAAGGGTTACTTGCCAAAGAGTTGGTGACTAAGTGATGGCCTTTTTTTAGGGGGCCTGATAGCTTAGGGAGAATGCAACTAGGTCCATATTAGTATGACTAAGTTCCCTGAAGTGGTGGAATGTATTAGAATTTTCACTACTGGAAATTATAATTATATCCATTATTGTAATTGGTTTTAGCCTAATGAAAATATGTGACATGTATTCAAAACAATGTTACTCTTCAGGGGATTCATTATTTACACTATTTACTAGAGTGTGAAGGGACTCTGTCTGTATTACTAAAGGGGAGAGCCATGACCAGAGAGGGACATTGGAACTTTTTCCAGAGAAAACTGAAATTTAGAGGGCATATACATTTTAAATAATGATTTTAAATGATTGTATAATTTTATAGTTGTTAAATGGATATTTTGATAACTTTCATTTCTTCCACAACATAGAAACAATTGATCTTAGAATGTCATTAGGAAGAGTAATCAATTAAAATAAGAAACTATCACATGACAAGCTTCTTTTTCATCTGAAGTCACTCTCTAGCTTAGAACCTCCCTGACCTGACCTGTCCTACTCCTTCCTGATGGTGCCCTCCCCAGCAGAAGCTCCACTGAGGCTCAATTTTGCCCTGCCATGGAATTAATGCCTCAGTGTCTCTCTCACACACAGGGCCTTGCATCCTAAGGTCTTCCTTTTTGTTTGACTTGATTAAGATCTTAGGATCATAGAGCTAGCCTGAAAAGGAATTTTACCGTCATTTGGTCTAACTTCTTCATTTTACAAACAAGAAAACTGAAGGCTAGAGAAGTTAAATGAGTTATAGAAGTATGCTGGTAAATGTTTAACAACCAGCCCTGGGGGTGGGGTGGGGTGGGCATACATATGCAGGACATACTTTTAAATTTAATCTGCATTAGTAACATTTTCTCCATCACTTTCTTAAGTCCAAGTAACTAACAAAAGAATAAATCAAACCTTTATTTGTAGTATTTACTTATTTCTGAAGTACTTTGGAAATTCAATAATTGTTAACAATTTCACAATGAGCCAGTGCAAAAGCCAAGGTTCTTGTTAGTGAGGTTTCCAGGGCACAAAATCACAACTGTGTGATTTTCTTTCAAAGCAGAGTTTCCCCTGGAAAGTTTTTTTTTTTAAAGATAAATTCTCAAAAGTATAGATCTGCTCTTTTGAATGTATCTTTTAATACTTGTATGCAAATAGCTGAATGCCATTAAATGCAGGTACAAGTCACTATCCCCTTTTCATACACATGTTGCAAATGGCATAAAGGTCTATGCTATGCTTTTTCCTAAGGGGAAAAAATCTTGAGAAGCAGAAATAAACTGCAACATTTAATATTTAAAACTACTTGTTATTACAAATAGTGCTGCTGTAAATATCTTTATACAAATGTATCTTTACTTGTCAATAACCACCTTGGAATGAAGTGATTCTCAATATGATAATGAATTATAATCAATGAGTCAGTATGTTTGTGGTTGTTCAGTCATTTGAGTTTTGTTCAACTCTTTGTGACCTCATTCTGGGTTTTTTTTGGCAAAGAAACTGGAATGATTTGCCATTTCCTTTTCCAGCATGTTTTACAGATGAGGAAACTGAGGCAAATAGTTAAGTGACTTGCCTAGGGTCACATGGCTAATAAGTGTCCAGGGCCAGATTTGAACTCAAGAAGATGAATCTTCCTGACCAGGTCTGTTGCTCTATCCTCTGTGCCACCTTCCTGCCCTGGTTGACATATATAAGTAATTTAATAAATTTTCTTACATTATTTCAAATTGAGTTTTTTTTAAAGATCTAATGATCTTTTCTCAGCCTTCATTCTTCTCAACCTCTCTGCAGCCTGTAGATTACTCTCTTCTTCCTGCTACTTTCTTCTCTTTTAGGACACCACTATCTCCTGCTTCTCCTACCTATCTGACCTCTCCTTATCAATTCCTTTTGTTGGCTCCTCATTCAGTTCACACCCTCTAATCGTAGGTGACCTTCAGTGTTTTTTCCTGGGCTGCCTTCTCTTCTCCCTCTCTACTACTTTATGTGTTGATCTCATCAGCTTTTGTAGATTTAATTACTATTTATATGCTGGCAGTTTTCACATCCATCTATCCTACCCCAATATCTCTGCTGATCTCCAACCTCACACCCCTAACTGCCTTCCAGGCATCTTCAACTGGATGTCCAATAGACAGGTTAAAACCAACCTTCTCTATTACTGTAGAGAGAATTACTATCTTCTCAATCCCTCAGGCTCAAAACCTATGGCCATTCTCAACTCATCACTAGCTCTCTCACCCACCATGTCTAATCTGTTGCCTGTTGATTTCACCTTTGCAACACCTCTAATATTTCCCTTTCTCTCCTTTGGGACTGCTATCACTTTAGTGAAAGGCCTCATCACTTCATGCATACACTGTTTCAATAGCCTATTGAAGGATCTGCTGGACTCAAATCTCTCCTTACTCAAATCTATCCTCCAGTGGCCACAAAAGTGATTTTCCTTAAAGGGCAGGTCAGACCATGTCTCCCCCTATTTAATAAATTCCAGTGTCTCCCTATTGCTTTCAGGATCAAATATAAAATTCTCTGCTTGGTGTTTAAAGCTCTTTATAACTTAGCTTTTTCTTAGCTTTCCAGTCTTCTCATCCTTAACCCCTCAAAATGTATTGTTTGATCCAGTGACACTGGTCTCCTTGCTGTTCCATGGACAGCTCCTTCTCCCTCTAATATTCTCCCCCCCGCCCCCATCTCTGCTTACTAGATTCTCTCGCTTCCTTGAAATCTCAACTAAATTCCTATCTTTTACAAGAAACTTTTTTTAAACCCTCTTCAATTCTGCCTTCCCTCTGTTTATTATTTACTCTGCATATAGCTTGTTTGTATTTATTTATTTGTCTTCTCCCTCCAGAAAAAAAAAAAAATGATTGTGAGCTCCTTGAGGGCAGGGATTGTCTTCTGCCTCTTTTCTGCATCCCCAGCACTTAGCACAGTGCCTGGGACATAGTAGGTACTTAATAAATGTTGATTGATTGGTTAATGTACTGGTCTAGAAACTAGCCTAAAATCAGGGTAGTCTCATGAAGGTACTAACTGATTTCCTAATGCTACCTCAGGTTTCAATTTAAACAACTATGTTCATTCTGGATTCTGAGTCAGGTCCAGAACTGAGACTGGGCAAGCATGGCTTTAACGGAGATGCTAGAGTTTAAAGGGTATCCCTTCTTCCCCCCCAGCAAATAGTCAATAAAAATTTAGCAACTGTCAGTCAATTAATAAACATTTATTAAGCATCTATTATATTTTAGGCACATCTATCGCATTTTAGCATTGGAATACAAATAAAGGCAAAAGACAAAAAGATAAAGAATCTTGTAATTTAATTGGGGGGGGGGACAACATATGAAAAGAAGTTGAAAAGAGTGGGAGGGAGGGGGAAATGGTACTTTATGATGTCCTGTAGTCTGGGAAATAACCAGATGGTTATCCTGGACTATCTTTTTTTTTCCCCCCAAGAATATTTTAATCTCTCTCTCTCTCTCTCTCTCTCTCTCTCTCTCACCTTTTGGAGGGCAATTGGGGTTAAGTAACTTGCCCAAGGTTACATGGCTAGTTTTTTGTGTGAGTGTTAAGTGTCTGAGACCAGAACTGAACTCGGGTCCTCCTGACTCTGGGGCTGGCGCTTTACTCACTGTGCCACCTAGCTGCCCCCTGGGCTATCTTCTTAAAATGAAGTCTTTGAGAGGAGCTATTCAATGTCTACCCTCCACCCTCTCCAAAGAGAGAGAGTCAGAGAGAGACAGAGACAGAGAGAGAGACAGAGACAGAGAGAGAGACAGAGAGAGAGAGACAGAGAGAGAAAGAGAGACAGAGAGACATAAAGACAGACAGAGAGACAGAAAGAGACACAGAGAGAGATACAGAGAGAGAAAGAGAGACAGAGAAAGACAGAGAGACATAAAGACAGAGAGACAGAGAGAGACAGAGACAGAGAGAGACAGAGAGAGAGAGAAGCCCCAGGGGCAGGCAGTACTGAAGAGGTGTGAGTTTCAGAACTGATGTCATTTTGCAGGATGATTAATTCCTGGAGATTAGCAACCAAATGTAAAATAAAAGGGTATTATCTTTCTTGTTCTCAAATCACTTATTAAAGCTTCCTTCTGCTCATGTCTAATTTTGCTTTGAACACCCTCAATAATATTTTTTCCACTTTTTTTCTCAGAACACAGAAAACAAAATAAGTTTCCCTTTATACACACAAATATTATAACAAAGTATTTGGAAGCAAAGTCTTAGGAAACCTAAGTTGTCATGGCAATTTATATCTACATTGCAGATAATGTATCTAAAAATTCTACTTCCAAGTTTATAGCCTCATTCTCCTTATCAGCTCTGCTTTTCCCAACTGATCTGGCCTAAGGAATGGAACTAAGTAAGGTATAAAAACTATTATCATTATAAAATCCCTAAGCAAGATACTGACTTTCCATAGCAAAGCCATTGCTTCCAGCCTCCTAACTCTCAATATACAAAGCTAATATGAGGCAATATTTACAGAGTACCTTCAAAAGTTTAATTATCATTAATCTGCCCCAAGACAGTTTAGCAAAATAGCAACTTGGTTTGAGAGAATGGTAAGGGGAATCTGTAATACAGGAAGGGGAAGCTGATTGGATTATCATTCTTGATATGCTGAGGGACCTGTCCTCTCTGGTGCCACTAGCACAGTCCTACCCCTGTGTCAATAATCTGTCATTTGAAACACCTTCCTTTGTTTGCTAGATCTCTAATAGATCAACTTCCTCTATTTGCTAGATCTACCAGGTCATCACAGCTGACCTCTCTCTTGGAGTCAGTAACCCACAATCTACCTTTTTTCTACAACTCTAGGTCAGGAGAGATTGCCTTTTCTCCTCCCTAACTCTTGGGACTGGAGAGGATGGTTACAAGGATCTGAGGAATGAAGGTATGTACTGTGATAGGGTAGGGTAAAGACCAGTCTCTCTGCACCCAATCACAAGTGCCCCATAGGAAAGCAGTCCATAATGCAAGGAAGGGCAAGGTTAGCAAAGTTTGGAGGTGGAATTTCTAGGTTATCTACATCTCCCACCAAAAACCCTGGTCCTTTCCCACCCCCTACACAAGTTTTCCCACCATGGACTCCCTGGTCTTCTCTCAAATTCACTTTTAACTTATTGAATCCACCAACATTCTGAGTTCTGACTTTAATTAGGGATATTTCATTAATGGAAAGATGCCTTGGTTGGGGACATGTTGGGAGGAGGCTAAAAATACCCATGTGCCCCTCTGATGATCTCTGGCTGGTCATGGTGCCTGAAATTCCCACTGAATCTCCTTTAGTTTGTTTAAAAAAAAATTCTCTTTCCAGAAAGCCCCAGTCAAAATGCTTATATTAATTGTGTACAGGGGCTGACACATTAACCCTTGAAGGACCCAGTGAATCTATTTTCAAAGATGAGTTCATCATGGGATGTTAGATATAGCTAACTGAGTTACAGAAATTTTAGAGAGAACAGGTAAGTATTAATTGGGCTAGTGGAGAAGGGAGAAAAGAAAAAAAAAGTCTAGAGTAAATGACATTTTGAGAGTGAACCTTATGCCCTTTGGTGTGTACTACAGGAGTGCTGAGAAGCTTGAAGGGTAGTACCAATAGGGAGAAGGAAAAAAACAGGAGGGAAGACCCACACTCTTCTTTAGCGTCAATGTAATAGAAAAAGAACTGGATTTGGAATTAGGGCACTTGAGTTCAAATCCTTTGGTTTTGTGTCTTTGTTGTCACTACTTCTCTGAACCTAAATTTCCTCATCAACAAAATGGCAGCAATGGGTCTCACAATAAGCAGAAGGCAATGTTCTTGCTATGAATATGCTTTGTAAACCTTAAAGCATTATAGAAATGGGAATTACATTATTACTGTCACTGGATATCTTCTTCATTTATAAAATTAAAGGATTGGACTAGATCATGGTACCTAAAAGTTTTAAATAAGATTCAATTCACCATTTTGCTTTAGGACACCCAAAGCTTACTAAGGCCATAGGAAGCAGGCTCCTAGGGGTGTGTGTAACAGACAGACAGAGACATAAAGAGAGACAGAGAAGGAGGGAATGAAAGGGAGAGAGAGAGAGAGAGAAAGAGAGAGAGGGAGAGAGAGAGAGAGAGAGAGAGAGAGAGAGGGAGAGGGAGAGGGAGAGGGAGAGGGAGAGGGAGAGGAGAGAAGGAAAAAAAAGACAGAGCAGAGAGAGGAGATGGGGTGGAATAGACCAGTGTCCTGTATCACACGAGAGGAATAGGAACCCTCAGCAATGTTTCCTGTGGCTAATGCCACCACAAAATTTGCATTGGCAAGTCCAGCACTCCCTGGGGATCATGCTCTTATTTTGGCCCTACCCCAGGTTGAGACCACATGTTGAGTCAAAGACATACCAGACTTTGACAAGCATAAGATTATATGTGGAGATTCTAATGTACGTTGGGATAATAAGGGGTTGAGAATAAGGGGAAGGACGACAAGTCATGTAAATAAAGGAAACTGACTCTTATCATTAAACGTATGGAGGGGATTTGCCTAAAACAAAAGGTAGTTAGCAATTTGGTATAATTGTCTTCTATGATTTTTCTCAGGCAAGCAATCATCACACAGGAAGTAAGGCAGGAATACTCAGGATTAGTGGTTGGAACTTAATTAGAATGTTGTATATGGAGTGGCTCTTGCACAAAGGGGGATGGGAGGATGTCAGGAAAGAGGAGAAAAAAACAACAGATAAGTGATATTTGTACTGAAGGCCAACAGGGAAGAGTGATCTTTCCTGTCTTCTCAATTTTACCACTCTCTAATCCCTCTTGGCCTAAAAAAGAGGGAATCCACATTATTTTTCCACTAGGATTTCAAGAGTTCAGTGATCCCTTTGTTGTCTTTTTGTTGTTGTTTTGTTGTTTTTTGGAGGGCAATTGGGGTGCTGTTGTTTTAATGCCAGATCAAAAAGGAATCTATATAATAAGGGCCTATGTAATGTAGGGAATGGAGATGTCAAGTGACTTGCCCAAGATCCCACAGCTAGTACCAGAATCCAGGCTTATTGGACTCTAAGGTTGGCCCTCTAGCCAGGCTCTGCTACTTCTCAGTAAACTCTGAGCTTTCAGAAACATGGGGCAAATGTAGCTGAGGCTGCAATGGAGGACACCACTATTAGTGCTTCCCTGGAAGTTTTCAACCCATAGATTTAAGAATAGGTATATAGATTCCTATCTTAATCCCTCTAAGCAAGGAAAGGAGGAATTTCCCTTAGATCCAGGTATTCAACTAAATGAAGAAAATTTGGTCAACCCTCTCTATTTCACACCATATAAAGGACCTCTAGTTCTACTTAAGAATATGAAAAGGCAAGGAGAGAATTATAATAATAACTAGCATTTATATAGTACCTTTAGGCTCACAAAGCCATATATATGTGCTATTTCATTTTAGCCTGAAAATCTTGAAAGATCGGTATTATTTCTAGCCCCATTTTATGGATGAGTAAATAGAGGCAAGAGAGATCAGCCAGTATCACACAGCTAGAGTCATATATGAACTCAGGTCCAGCACCCTTTCCACTGTATCATCTTATTGCCTAGTGTAACCAAGGTCATAGAAGAGCAAATACAATAGTTAGGGAAGCAGAGATTTGGGCAGGGCATCAAGAAACCTGAAATAGTGTCCTGGCTCTGACATTTGACTAGCTTTGAGACCTTGGGCAAGAAACTCAACTTCCTTTAGATTTCACAGATTTCATCAGCAAGATAAGACATTGAACTAGATAGACCCAAAGGACCTTTGTGGCCATAACGTTCAATGGCATTTAATAACACATGTATACCTCCTTTTAAATCTCCAAGAATAGGCAAAGGTAAAGTGAAATCAGCAAACTGGTGGTACAGTCTACTAGGCAACTAGCCCCTTACGGACAAGTGGACTGCCCTAAATTTTTATCTCTCTTGACTGACACAAGTAGGTGTCAAGTCAATGCTAGAACTGAATTGATTTGAATGAAACTGTTGCCCAGGAAGCCAGTTACAGACTTATCTCAGTTTGCCTTAGTGAGGGTTGCAAGGAGGAGCTTAGGGAGTATCTTAGACCTTCTGTAGTTTCAGCTGCTGCTGGCCAGGTGCCCTATCCCTGCAACAGAAAGCTTTTCCTCCTTATCTCTTCCAAAATCCGGGATCTGGGAATGATCAATTGATTGGAAGTATGCTAGAATGATAGATATGAGAGCTAGAAAATAACTTTGGGGTTCAGTTTGGCTGCCAATAGGGAAGCTGATGTTTCCACATGTGTTGACAAATCCATCAGTACGCTTCCCCATTCCCTAGTGCTCTGGGTGATTTACAAGGTACCTGGCTTTGTACAGCATTGTCAATTACACAGTCGACAAGCCTAGCAAAATCATAAGCCTGTTAATGCAAGACAGTCCTGAATTGCTGTTACAGGAATCAAAAGCACACATGGCATCTTTTCAATTAAGATGCAAGAATGGTTGTGATCTCTCTAAAGAAAGAAAATGGTTGTGGGTTTTTTTTCCCCCAAATAACTTCTCCTTGTCATTGTCGGACAAATGAAATGCATAAGTGAATTCTATTCAAAACAGCAATTTGTGTTAAGCCTATGCATTTTTTTGAAAAGAGAAACCAGATTGTAATACTAAAGGTATAAGGACATGGTGGAAGGTAGATGACTTCTTATTCTTACCAAGTACCCAGCCTTGGAATTAACTGAAAGTCAGTGGGACATTAAGTGATCTGTAGCTTGATAAGGTGTATAATTTTGAACATCTTTTGGAGAAGCCTGATCTCAGTAATGACTGCTTATATTTGTGACCTCCTGAGACATCTAGTGAAGGAAAAGTAATCTTTATGAAGTTTGTGAGTATGGTCTGGTTTGAGGTAGTAAAATGAGAATGGCAGGCTTAGATTTGCCTATGGCAAAAGCACATTAGATTCAATAGCAGAGAGAGCCTAATAATAATCACAACTCACATTTCTATGGTGGTTGCAGAATGTTCTCTACTACAATGCTGTGTTAGGTTGTAAGGTGGGTAGTGCATTGGAAAGATACTTGAATCTAGTGATAGGGAACTTAAATTCAAATATAGCCTATTTTTTTTAACCTGTATGACCTTGAACACATCACCTAACCTCTTTGAAATTCAGTTTTCTCTTCTGCATTTTGCAGAAGATGTTGGACTGGATAGCTTCTAAGGTCCCTTCAAGTTCTAAATTGATAACCCTATAATCAAGAGCATTGCCAATTGGCTAAGGCTTTCCACCTTTATCTCTATGATGGGAAAAAGAAAGGAAATGAAGGTACATAGGATTAATAGACTTTCCACTATTGCCTTTGACCAAGGCAAAAAAGAAAGGGTTTCTGGAAAACAGTAGGTATTGTTGGAAGGAAGAACCAGAAGGATTGGGGGCAGGGAATTTCCTTAGAGAGAGTGGTGGAAGCAACATCTTCTGGATGAGAAGTGTGATTTCCTTGGAAGGGGCAAACTGACAGGGACTGATGGGACCTCTAAGGAAGATGACGTAGAGCTCTAGGAATACAAATGATCATAGATGAGAAGGTCACTGATTTTGGAACTGGAAGATGAGGAAACTGCAGCTGAACTAGGTTTATGTGATTTAGTCAAGGTTATAAGGCTAGTTAAGTATCTGAGGCAAGATTTGAACTCAGGTCTTCTTGACTCTAAACTCCACATTCTAACCATTGTACCATCTAGAAACTGAGGTTGCTACAATCTGTAGGAACCGTATCAGATGGAAGGAGGCTTGGAGAATCTGGTCCCATTCCAGTGGTGCACTCAGGTCATTGAGAAATATGTTTTTGGAATCTGAGATTTAATCTTTCAGGGGGAGGGGAATAAGAAATAGCACTTACCAAGAGAGGGGGTATAAATTTGTAAGCTTTTTGAGAGTAGAGATTGGTGTGTGTGTGTGTGTGTGTGTGTGTGTGTGTGTGTGTGTGTGTGTGTGTGAGTGTGTGTGTATCCCTAGCTCTGGAATGAGGCTTGCCACATAGTAGATCCTTAATAAAAGACTGTTTGATTGAGGGTTGGTAGATTAATTGATTCCCTTATTAAAGGATCTAAAATACTATTCCCTTCTTTGCTTATTGCTATCCTAACAAAATAGCTTGTGTTTAAAGACTTGTTTCTTTTTTGTCTTTATTAATTTGTTTGTTTACTTTTAGTTTACAAGATTCAATTCCACAATTCCTTGAGTTTCAAATTTTCTCTCCTGCCCTCCCCTCCCCCTGCCCCCATGACAGCATATAATCAGGTATAGGATCTGCAAATACTTTCACATTAGACATTAGTCAGGTTATAAAGACAGATTGTATCAGATGGAATGAAAAATGGTAAAGAGGAAACAAAACTAAACGAGAAAAAGGAAAAGATCAGGTAGTTTGCTTCAATCTGGATTCATACTCAGTTCTTTCTAGTTCTTTCTCAGGATGTAGACATCTCTCTCCATCATGAGTCTTTTGGGATTGACTTATATCACTGCATTTCTGAGAAGAGTCCAATAAAGACTTGTTTTTAGCCCATTGCTTATAAGCTTGCAAGGGGAAAATTGACCATTCATAATGGAGTACTAAAATGAGCCAGATTCCAGTGCTCTCAGGTAGAAGACATTTTGAGTCTTGAATTGTTGAAAATCCACCAAGAATGAATTTTAATCCATGTAAGCCCAGTGCTTAGGTTTGGATAACAGATGATATCTCCATTTTACAAGTGAGGAAAGTGAGCTCAGAGTCGATTAAGTGACTTATCCAAAATCTCACAGATAAGGGAAACTCATGTGAGCATCTGACTACTTATGGTTCAGAAGCCCAGGCATCCAGAATGCAAAAGAATCCTAGAAGCAGGAAGGTGGAGGCTAAGTAACAGGATTCCTCCTTCCCTCCCATTTTTTTTTTGTTTGTTTGCTTTGTAGAGGGCAGTTGGGGTTAAGTGACTTGCCCAAGGTCACATGGCTAATAAGTGTGTTAAGTGTCTGAGGCCGGATGTGAACTCAGGTCCTCCTGACTCCAGGGCCGGTGCTCTATTCACTGTGCCACCTAGCTACCCTCTTCTCTCCCATTTTCAACACTGACATACACTTATCTGCAAGACGCAATTCATTTCTTCAATGAGCTCTGATTTCTTTAGTATTGGTATTCCTTGCACCAGTTTGGTATAATGAAACGATTCGATATAATACAACATTTGCTAATTATATTAATAAATACACCAAACATATTAACTCATCTAATTTTTATATCAAAAACTTATTACTTACCAATTATGTTAATTGATTTATATACTAACATAATATAGACCTCCATTTGGTCAAAAAACCCAATACTAACGTCCAAATTTTTGGAGATGCACCTCTCTGACTCTAACTAGGCTTATCCTTAAATGACAAACAAATTTATTCATAGGACCCATATTAAAAGTTTATTTATTTAACTTTGGTATAGGATTTGCCAGAATTTCTCCTTCATTGGCATAGCATTTGAGAACCCAGGGTTTCCTCTCTGCTGCAAATGTTTCTTTATGTTCACAAATATTCCATTTAATAAATCATTCTAGATTTGTGCTTGAAATTGAAATCAACCTTCCTGACTTCCTCATTTTTCACCTCCTTTGAGGTTTTATGTTTTTCAATGAAGGGGTAAAAGGCTAATTTCAGACATAGTTATAGTCCCTTACATCCCTGAGTCATTATGCACAGGAGGTTTTTGTCCTGAGCTGCATGTATGTTCTCCAGTGTCTGCTCCAGTTTGATGGCCAGTGGAGTACTCCACATTTCTTTCCTAAAATTTGGTTCCCAGAATTGAGCACAGTTGCTTAGTTGTGGCCTCACCAGGGCACAATATATGGCATCGTTACCTTGTTCTTTTGGAGGGAACATTGTGCTTCTCTTAATTTATCTACAATGTGCTAATCTACAAAGACTGTTGTTGAGTGTGGAGTCAAAAGCCTTGTGTCCAGTGTTCGATTCTGTCATGTATCTTCTCCTTAGATTTGGATAAATTCCTTAATCATACTGGGTCTTAATTTCCTCATCTATAAAAAAAAAATGAGGGAATTTGTCCCATCTTTTCTTGAAAAGGTGTTTATGGTTATAGAATGGCACCTGCATTTTAATATGTGGTAACTATTTTATTTTATTTTTTAAAGTTTATTTAGTATTTTATTGTTCCCCAGTTACATGTAAAAACAATTTTAACATTCATTTTTAAGTTTGACTTCCAAATTCTCTTCCTCCCTCCCTCCCTCTCCTCTACCCTAACTTGAGAAGGCAAGCAATTCGATATAGGTTATACACACAACTTGTTCAGCCATTCCGCAATTGATGGGCATCCTCTCTATTTTCAGTTCTTCTCCACCAGAAAAGAGATGCTGTAAATATTTTTGTACATATAAGTTCTTTTCTTTTTTTTTTTAAATCTCTTTTGGCATACAGAACTAGTAGTGGTATGGGTAGGTCAAACAGTATACATAATTTTATAGCACTTCGGGCATAGTTTAAAATTTCTCTGCAGATTGGCTGAATCAATTCACAAATCCACCAACAATGCATTAATACCCCACTTTCACCCACATTCCATTTCCCACATTCCTATTAGTCAGTCTAATAGGTATGAGGTTGTACCTCAAAATTATTTTAATGTGCATTTCTCCAATAAATAGGGAGTTAAAGCATTTTAAAAATGTGGTTGTAGATTACTTCGATTACTTCATCAGAAAATTGTTCATATCTTTTGATCATTTATCAATTTGGGAATGGTTCCTATTTTTCTAAATTTGACTCATTTTTCTATATGTTTGATAAGTGAGGTCTTTATCAAAGAGACTCATTTCAAAAGGTTTTTCATAATTATTATTGCTAATTGTATTTGCCTCCATCCGATTTCCCCTGCCCTGTTTATTCTATTCTCCCTGTACTTCCTCAAAAATGTTTTGTTTCTGACCATTCCCTCCCCCAATGTGTCCTCCCTTTTGTCACCACCACCCTTAACTTATCCCCTTTCCCTCCTACTTTCCTGTAGGGTAGGATAGATTTCCATACTCAGTTGAGAATATTTGTTATTCCCTCTTTGGGCCAAATTCTGATGAGAGTAAGGTTTATTCACTCCTCCTCACCTCCTCTCTCTTCCCTGCCACTGTAAACGTTTTTTCTCACCTCTTTTATGTAAGGTAATTTACCCCAGTTTATGTCTCTCTTTCCCTTTCTCCTAGTACATTCCACTCCCACACCTTAACTTTACTTTTTAGGTGTCATCCATTCATATTCAACTCACACCTGTACCCTCTGTCTATATATACTCCATTTAACTACCCTAATAATGAAAGAGGTCTTATGAATTACAAATATCATCTTCCCATGTAGGAATGTAAGCAGTTTAATCTTATTAAATCCCTTATGATTTCCCTTTCTTATTTCCCTTTTTTATGCTTCTCTTGAGTCTTGCATTTGAAAGTCAAATGTTCTATTCAGCTCTGATGTTTTCATCAGCAGTGCTTGAAAGTCCTCTGTCTCAAAGAATTTCCATTATTCCCCTGAAGGATTACATTAAATTTTGCTGGGTAAGTAATTCTTGCTTGTAATCCTAGCTCTTTTGCCCTCTGGAATATCATATTCCAAGCTCTCCAATCCTTTAATGTAGAAGCTGCTAAATTTTGTGTTATCTTAACTGTGGCTCCATGATACTAAATTGTTTCTTTCTGGTTGCTTGCATTATTTTCTCTTTGATCTGAGAACTCTGGAATTTGACTATAATTTACTGGAAGTTTTCATTTTGGGATCTTTTTCAGGAGGTGATCAGTGGATTCTTTCAATGTCTATTTTACTGTCTGGTTCTAGCATATTAGGGCTGCTTTCCTTGGTAATTTTTTGAAAGGTGCTGTCTTGGCTCTTTTTTTTATCATGACTTTCAGGTAATTCAATAATTTTAAAATGATCTCTCCTGGATCAATTTCCCAGGTTAGTTGTTTTTCCAATGAGAGATTTCACATTGTCTTCTATTTTTTCTTTTCATTTTTTTGGTTTTGTTTTATTGTTTCCTGATTTCTCATAAAATAATTAGATTCCATTTGCTCAATTCCAACTTTTAAGGAATTTTTTCTTTTGTGAACTTTTGCACCTCCTTTTCCATTTGGCCAATTCTATTTTTTAAGGAGATTTTTTTCTTCAGTGAATTTTTGTGCCTGTATTTTCATTTGGTTATTATGCTTTTTAAGGCATTCTTCTCCTCATTGGCTTTTTGCACCTCTTTTACCACTTGGCGTAGTCTGTTTTTAAGGTGTTATTTTCTTCAGCATTCTTTTGTGTCTCCTTTATGAAACTATTGACTCATTTTTCATGCATCTCTCTCATTTCTCTTCCCAATTTTTTCCTGTACCTCTCTTGCTTCCTTTTTTTTTTGGAGGGCGGAGGGAAGGGAAATTGGGGTTAAGTGACTTGCCCAAAGTCACATGGCTAGTAAGTGTTAAGTGTCTGAGGCCACATTTGAACTCAGGTCCCCCTGACTCCAAGGCCTTTGCTCTATTCACTGCACCACCTAGCCGCCCATCTTGTTTGATTTTTAAAATCTTTTTTGAGCCCTTCCATGACCAGAGAGCAATTTATATTTTTCTTGGAGGCTTCGGATATAGGAGTTTTGGCTCTGTTATCTTCTTCTGAGTCTGTTTCGATCTTCCTCATCACCATAGTAATTTTCTATGGTCAGAATTTTGTTCGTTGTTTGTTCATTTCCTAGCTTGTTTCTTGACTTGTAACTGTTAAAGAAGGGCTTTGCTTCTAGGGTGGAGGCACACTGTCCCAAACTTCAGGGGTTTTGTGCAGGAATCTGCTTTCAGAAATTCTCCTAGGAACCTATATATTTTCAGTTCTTCCAAGGCAATATAATCAAAAGAGAGGTGTGTTTACTCCTCTCCTGGCCTGTGCTCTGGGCTGTGAGTGACCACAGGTTCTCTTTTCTGCCCTGGACTGTGATGAGACTCCTAGGTCTTCTGTGGGCCATGAGCTTTGGTATGCTAGTACTCTTCTTGGCTCTAGGACTGAGACCTAAGACTGTAATCTAGATCCAGTAATGGGCAATGCAACAGAGTCCTGCTCCTGGCCAGCAATGGAACTCCTGTAGTCTCCTTCTGATCAGTTATCTGACCCCCCTTGCCCTTACCACCTGTAGGCTGAGAGCTGTGGAAGCAGCTGCTGCCGCTGCTAATTCAGTGGCTCCCAAGGCCTGCTCCTGGTTTGCTGGGGCCAGGTCTGTGTGGCCTGTGCTGGACTGTGCTCCATTCTCACCCAGGTGAGACAGATCTTCCCTGCTGACCTTCTAAGCCATCTTTGGCTGGAGAATAATTTCACCTTGTCTTTTTGTGGGTGTTTCTGTTCCAGGAATTATTTTATGGCATGATTTAAAGAAGTCCAGAGGGATTTAGGGAGAGCTCAGGGGAGTCACCTGCCTTTTCTCCACCATCTTGGCTCTAGTGGTGGCAGTTATTTTAGGTGATGTGCTTTTGGTTTCCTTTGTTATAAGGATCGTTATGAGATTTTTCTTTTGGCTTTATTGATTGCCTTCTCAAATGGTTGATTCTTTACTGAATTTGCAATGCACTAACATTCCCAGATTTTTTTTCATGTACTTTACATTTATTTGTAAACTTTATCATATTTGATTTGGCCTTTATCCAGTTAACATTGTTTTGGGTCTTGAATCTGTTACTCAATACATTAGCTATCCCTCCCTGTTTTAAGTCTTCTGTTGTAATTTTACCAGCATGCCCTCTGTGCATTCATCCAAGCCATCGATAAAAATGCTGAATAAAAGGCTGAAAACACAGGACATGCTGAGTTCCAAGAAACACTCTGTTAGAGAGTTCCCTTCAAGTTGGCATTAGTCCATTAATGATTATTTTATAGGTTTAGCCCATATTATTTACTTAACTAATATTCATTAAACTCCTACTACTTGTCAAGATTTGTACTAAGTGCTGGGGATACAAAAAAAAATGGAAAAGATAGCCCCTGCTCTCAGAGAATAATATGAAAGAATAGCAAATGCTTTGCTTTAACCCATGTATGTTATGTCCACAAAGTTCTGTTGATCTGTCATTCTAGTTATCCTTTCAAAAAATGAAAGAAGGCTGATGTATAATGACTTGTCCAATATAAAACTGTATGCAGGCCTCCCAGTTTTGGGATTGGGTTTCCAGGTATTTACTAAGTTTTAAATTTTCTAGATATATTCCCAGAATTCTTATATGATATTTGGCTACTAAGACAAGCTTCTAACATTCTAGGTGCATTTGTAACCTTACAGCTAGATTTCTACCTTTTTACCTATAAATCTTGCCACCCTCTAGATTTCTACTTTTTTGTTTTTATTGCAGATTTTGGAAAATTTTGCAAATTGTAGATGGATTCTAAGGTTTCTAGATGCATCTTTTAACTTTATAGTCCAGCTAGATTATTAAATCTTTCATAGATCCCCAGGTTTCTTTATACCCACAAGGAGGATAATGACAGAGATAAAGTACCCATAATGATGATAGTAACATTATTTATAAAACCAGAAGGCTGGAAGCAAACTATATACCCATTAATTTTGGAATGACTAAACAATTGTAGTACATGAACATATTAAACTATCCTAATGACATAAAGAATGACAAATAAGAATTCAATTAAAGCATGTGGAAACTGGTATGAAGTGATATAGAATGAAGAGAACACTACCAGACATACAACATACATGATGACTTTGCTGTTTTTGTCTGCTGCTTGTTGTTCTAATGCTAATCCCCCATTGCCATTTTCCCCTTCAAAATATCCTTTTATATTCATTACTTTTTGTTTTTCTGTACAAATTTGTTTCATTTTGCTTAAATCTATGTCATCATTTCTTTGGAAATTTGATTGACATTGATATATCAGATTAATGTGGGTAGTATAATACTTTTTATTATAATGGCATGACCTATAATACACATTAAAATCTCTGCAATTATTAATGTATTTATTTCTGTAAACATTATTTATAATTATATTTATACAAAGAGTGAGTCGTTTTGTAGCCTTACTCCCAGACTTGAATACATTTTGAAGTCTCTTTGAATGGGATTTCTTTTTCTATCTTTTCCCCTTGACTTTTGTTCTCATTATACATCAGTTAGATAATGATTTCTGTGGATTTATCTTGGACTATGCTACTTTGATGAAGCTATTAATTCTTTTGATTAATATCTTCATGACTCCCTAGTGTTTTCTAAATGGACAATCTTATAATCTGTAAACATCATTTTGCCTCCTCTTTTATCAGTACTTATGAACTTAATTTTGTTTGTTTTTCTTTTCTTTCTTATGGTTATAGCAATGATGCGGCCATTTCCAGCACCTCAAGACAATTTAGTCTTTTATTCTTTGTCAGAATGAATTCTTTATGTATCTTCAAACTTTCATTCTTTTTTTTTTCAAAGCAATTGGGGCTAAGTAACTTGCTCAAGGTTACACGGCCAGTTATTTCTGGGTGTGGTGCTAAGTATCTGAGCCTGGATTCGATCCCCAGGTCACCCTGACACTGGAGCCGGTGCTCTTACTCGCTGAGCCACCTGGCCACCCCTCAAAGTTTCATTCTTGATGACATCCCTTTGATCCTGCGGACTTTTAGACCACCAGATCCAACCAATCAGCACTTAGAATCCTTGATAATTTTCTCTCCACCAAGCCCTTGGGCCTGTGGATCAATTTTGCTCCACAAGCACTAGGCCAAATCAATTTGGTTTCTTACCTGAAGAGTGAGGGGGGTAACTTTCTCTTCTCTTATTGATTTGGTTGTCCCACTCAGGTGGCAATCTATCCATGCCTGCCCATTCTGTATCATTCTTTGCCATGTGGCCATAGAAGTCTACCACAGGGGGTTCTTCTGTGAAGCCCTTCCTCCCTTTTCCCTGACCCTCTCATTATGCAGAATAAAAAACTAAAACCCAGAAAGGGGAAGTGTTTGGCTCAAAATCACAGTTAATTCGTGACAGAAGCAGGATTTGAATGTATACCTCTAGCTCCTAAACCAGTCTTCTTTCTGCTATGTTTCACCATTTTCTTAGCTCAAATCATCCTCACACCTCCTTCTTTTAGGCAACTAAGTGGTTGAATAGATAGACTCCTGGCCCTGGGTCAGGAAGACTAGTTTAAGTCTAGTCTCTGATGCTTACTACTATGTGACCTAGTTCAAATCACATAATTGCTATCTGCCTCAGTTTCCTCATCATAACATAGGTATAATAATAGCATCTAGCATCCATGTGTGTTGTAAAGATAAAATGAGATATTCGTAAAGCCCTTTTGGGAACTTTAAAGCATCATGTAAATGCTCTATCTCATACTATTTATCTTCATATAGCTCTTATCCAAGATTTTAATCCTCAACTGGTTTGAAAGAACATGTTGTTGTTCTTTTAAATACTCATACGGGGTCTGTGATCTCAGTTTGGACATTCCTTCCAGTGATGCAGACTAAAAGCCACCCATACCTACCCATCCTATTCAGTTCTTTCTCCTATCATAAGTTTGCCACAGGGGGTCCACTGGACGGTCTTTAGGCTTCGTCTATTTCTTCTGACATCACAAGGTTACTTGTGGCTGCGCTCTGACCAACCATCATCCTTCTCTCTTACTACTTGACCAGTCTATCTTTTCCTCCTGTCATACATTTCCCTGTTGATAATAATCTTTTACTCTTTTTTTTTAAAGTTCTGTATTTTTTTTACACTGTAATCTGTGGTGTTCAAGAGGGACTAGCATCTCTGGAAAGAGACCTTACCAAGCACTTTTGAAGGCTACTGACCCACCTTTGGTGTCCATCAGTTACCTAACTCTCACCTGCGGTTCCAAGAAATTGTAGCATGTGTGGCAGACATACCCTAATAAACCATCTCAGTAGATGGACTAAACCAGAGGGTAATCAACAGGATTTAAACCCCTTGTTGAATTAGGGGGATGCCTACCCTAAGTGTGTGAAGACTTTTCCTGGTGGAATGGGTAGTTGAGAACAGTTTGTTTCAATGTCCATGAAAGTGGTTAAAGCAAGCACTGTGGAGAGCTTAGAGCAAAGGTTCCCAAACTTATTTGACCTATGCCCCACTTTCCCAAAAAAAAAAAAAAGAAAGTTACTCAGCACTCCCCTGGAAATGTTCTTTCCTTAACACTTTAACATTAAAAAAAAATTGCATCATTTCAAAACATATAAAATATATATTTTTTAAAATGATGCATCTTAAATTTAATAATTTATTATAAATATGCCAGTTTTTTCCTGCACTGAAATTTTGATGACAGAATATTTCATCATGCAACCATATAGTATCATATTGTAAACAAGTCATTACACACACGTTCCTCCCTATGCATGCTGAACTTCCCAACAATGTGCCACACACTTGTCTGCCATCATTTGCTTGTTAAGACCTTTTGGTGGACTTGACCACTGATGGTTATAGCTTGCATTTTGTGTGTTTATTTGAAAAATAACACAATCACTACAATTTTAACTCTGTTACACAACAGATGAAACATATGAATGGTTTTTTCAAAATGCTCTTCTTTCCTTATGCTTCTACTTATCCCTTATTTTTATTCAATGACCTCTAACTTCACCTGAATCTACAAATTACTTCCTGGATCATTCCAGCACCCCCCAGGAAGTGGTAGCATCCACTTTGGGAATCTGTAGCTCATAATTTGCTTAGATGGCAAAGATGCCAGGGTCATCCATTGCAGAGGGAGAGCTGAGGATACAGTCTAAGGAGCAAAAGACACCAATGTTCTTATTACACTCAGTGTGTTTGGGGTTCAGAGCCTATGAGGTTGATACCACATGAAGATGATAGCCAACACAAAAGGAATGGCAGAGGTCCCCATGTCAACACCATTATTTCTGTTTTGAGCACCAATCAAACAAGTCATTTTGTGGAGAAGATGAGATTCTATCCCCTCCCCTTTCCTGTGTGACATACCTTGTTTTTCTGACTTAATTATTTTGATATGTGACTCTTGTATAGTTTGAGGAGAGGCTGCGGCCTGCAGGCTGCTTACAGCATGCCAAAGGATTTCAGGTGGCCCATGAAAAATATAGGGGATCCTCTTTCCGTGGGGTTCCTGAAATTCTTTGGCATGCCGCAAGTGGCCCATAGGCCACAGGTTGTCCAGGCTGAGAGTAGAGTATGTTACGCTGGTCAAAGCTCTGGCCATGGTTTATAGCACAGTATAATGGAAAGAGCTAGTCTCAGTACCAGGAAGATCTGGGTTCAAGTCCTATTTCTGAGTTATACAGATTATAGATCCCTTGGGCAAGTCACTTAATCACTTTGTGATCTAGGCTAGTGATGTCAAGCATTCAGCCTATAGGTAGCCCACAACACTCCCAAGTTCCACCTGAACCAGATTAAAATGTAGTTCCTATCTGATTTCACTGCTTCGATAAATAAATGAAAAAAAGAAATTTATAAAAATGTGTGATTTTCTAAGTCAATATGTAGCCCATAGGAATCCTTATAAATGATTTAGGAACCCCCATTTTTATTTCGGTTTGACCCTACTACTCCAGGAGATTCTAATTTATAAATTGAAGAGATGGAGATGGTAACTTGCATTAGTAGAGGAAGTTCCTAAATTGGGAGCCTGAAATCACAGGTCTAGTTACCATCCCCATACTTCAAGTAAATCTGGGAAAATATCAAGGAGTTCCACGACCAGAATTTTTAGAGTTCTCTAGGAAGACTCTTGTTGCATTATTTTTTTAACTTAAAAAATGAACAAAAAACTCTGTTCTCTGTTAAAGACCACAAGTGCCTCTGCCCTTCCTCACCAATTCCTATTAATTCTAAATCATTAGCTAAGACAAATTAGTACCTCAACAACAGTTTTTTTTTTTTTGCTTTTTGGAGGGCAGTTGGGGTTAAGTGACTTGCCCAAAGTCACACAGCTAGTTTTTGTGTTAAGTGTCTGAGGCCGGATTTCAACTCAGGTCTTCCTGACTCCAGGGCTGGTGCTCTTCACTGCACCACCTAGCCACCCCCTTCAACAATATATTGTTGAGAAGGAAAAAGTCATGATTACCATTTGCTGCCTTTCTTTTCTCTCTTAGGTAATGTCCATATTGTTCTAGAAATTCATTTTCACATTCTGTCTATAGAATTAACAGGCAAAAAATAAGTGTTATTACTGATGAGTAAACATAGTCAACACAATACCAAATTTCTCAGCCAACCTCAGTTAACCAATTGCTCTCTGGTTAATAATTGGAACCCTAGGTACTTCTTTGCTGGTATGGTGGAAGGAGCCCTGGCTATCGACTTTGAGGCCCTGGGCTCAGAATCTGGAACTTAATACCTGAGTAGCCTTGGATAAGTCATTTCCCTTTCCTGGGCCTCAGTTAATTGAATTATAAAGCAAGGGAGTTGTACTAGATGACCTCTGAGGTCACTTTGAGCTTTATAACCATGATTATATGATTTCAGTGATTGTTCCTATAAAAATGAGCTTCTCTTGTTTTGGGGATCCTACAGAAATGTTCAAGTTTATGAGTTGCAGGTGAATAATCTTTATTTTTGCTTCACTGATCAATAAAAAAAGTTATTGCCCTCTTCCCCAACCCTGCAGTTGTAGCATCAAAAAGCATACCATTTTTCATTTCAAATGGACAAAAAGCAAACACTGGAGATAGTTTGCATCCTATTTTTCATTATTCCTAGAACACTGCATTTCTAGTTCCAGCTTATC
Source organism: Petaurus breviceps papuanus (assembly GCF_028583685.1). Classification (NCBI taxonomy): domain Eukaryota; kingdom Metazoa; phylum Chordata; class Mammalia; order Diprotodontia; family Petauridae; genus Petaurus; species Petaurus breviceps. The sequence continues at coordinate 23,261,907 of NW_027185698.1, read as the reverse complement.
AATATGTAACTGGGGCAAATAGAATTGTTCTGGAAAGAAAAATCCCCTTGCATTATCTACTGCAAGGTTATTACATCTAAACAGTGAGTTCCACAACAAAAACTGCATTCCTGAAAATAATGTATATATCAAATGTTTTAAAGTATAAACAAAGTAGAAAGGACATCCAAGTCTGCAGGGATTCAAAAGAAAGGCTGCATTGAAAGGGGAAACAAGAAAGAAATCACTTATCTCATAACTTTGGTTCAAAAGCCTTACCTTGTTTTGGCATTTAAAGCATCTGAAGCTCTCTGGGGAATCTTGGTTTCTAATAGGGTAACAAATAGAATTTAGGATATATTTGCAGAACAGTCTAAGTAGCAAGAACATTGAAATAGGTGTCAGAAGACATAGGTTTGAACCCTGCCTCCATTGATTAGTAGTTGTGTGGCACTGGCAAGTTTCTTCTCTTCTTTTTACTCTTTTCCTTTCTTTGATTTTCTAGCCTTTTCCCTCCCTGTCTTCCTCCCTCCATCCTTCCTTTTTTCCTTCCTTCCTTCCTTGCTTCCTGCCTTCCTTCCTTTTTCCTTCTTTCCTTCTTCCTGCTTTCCTTCCTTTTTCCTTCCTTCTTTCCTTCCTTCCTTCCTTCCTTCCTTCCTTCCTTCCTTCCTTCCTTCCTTCCTTCCTTCCTTCCTTCCTTCCTTCCTTCCTTCCTTCTTTCCTTCCTTCCTTCCTTTCTTCCTTCCTTCTCTCATCTCTTCCTTCCTTTTTAAAATGGAGTGAGAATAGTCACAGTTCTCCTTTATGAAGTTGAGGTGAGGTTTAAGTGACATCATTTATATAAAATACAATGGATCTAGAGAAGCTGTTCACAACTTTTTTCTATCATAACCCCCTTAACAAATGAAGTCTACGGACTCCTTCTCTCATTAATTTTTAAGTCACAAATTAAAAATGAAAATAATCACATAGAAATACTACCATGAAAATATGTTTGTATAAATCCACAGACTCTATCTTAAGAAGCTCTGGTCTAGAGGTAGGTGATTGGGACTAGAGGATGGAGTTGTGATTTTGGAGTCAGTAAAGTTGAGTTCAAACCCTGCCTCTGAGTTTTACTGACTGTGTGACTTTAGGACAAGTAACTGCTGTGACTCAGACTATTCCCTGATGGGTTGCAATCTCTGAAGGTGAAGGGACATCCTAAATATGGGGTTCTGAGGAAATCCTATATTTGCATTTTCTTGACATCTATTCTGCAGCAGAAGAAAAAAACAGGTCTTGCATACTAATGAGAAGAACTTGATGCCTGGTGACTTTTTAGGTTTAAAAGATGGAAAGATGTCAAAGAATATATCCTGCAGGAGACTTTTTTTTCAGTAGAAGCAGTAAGCAACTCTAAGATGCTGCGTGCTTTTATATTGGTGTGTGGCTTCTGTCTCATTTGGAATGCACACTTCAACCGGAGGGGACAAGCCTGTGCTGTTAGCATGTTTGATTGCCTGTCGCTACCAATCTTCAGTTAGCCACTGAGAAGCCTGGGTTAGGAGTGCTCAGGTTTGCACAAACAGCCCTTACCTATTACTGGAAAGAATGAAAATGGAGTGAACCTGCTATGAATGAGGAATTCAGGGAGGAAAATATTTCTTTCAGAGTGTCTGCAAGTGGTGGAATAAATGAAATTTATGGTCTACTAGAATATATGATTTATGTTTTTGCTCACTCTTCATTTAAAAGAGGAAATTAAAACCACACTTCCTCATGATTCAGTCTTTGATCACTGGAGAATAGCTCTTGTGGATTAATTAATACAAACTATATTACCTTTGGTCACCCCAGGTGTTACCTCTGGACCTCTTTCTGGCTAGAGAGACCCTGGGGAAAGGCAAGAAGGATTTTATTCAGGATTCTAGTAGAAAAGATTTTGACAGTAGATATTCCACAGAGCAGCCTTCCATTACCTAAAGGAAACTATGGACACTCAGCAAAATATAAACAACTACAACAACAATAATGATTATTAATAGTTATGGAGTGGCTCATCGTTTGCAATGTATTTTATATTATTCGATCCTTAGACAACAATAAGGAATGAAAGAACCCTGAAAAGAAAATTAATTTTTTTGGGAAAAGACTTGATTTCTAGTTCTTGATAAACCTCTTCTCTGCTCTGAGAACTTGGATATGCAATCCTCTGACACTTACTATGTATTTAACCTTAGATAAATCATTTCTCTTCCCTAAGTCTCAATTTCCTCAGCTCTTAAATGAAGGTGTTGAACTAAGTATCCTCTGAAATCCTTTACAAATTTGTCATCTGTGAACCTGTGTCTCAGTTTTCTCATTTCATATATACATATACATATACTCACATAGTGTGCATGTATATGTATGAGTATATATGTGTATTATATTTGTGTGTATACGTGTATGTATGGGTGTATACATACACCCACACATACACATATATGTCAGCCAGGAAAAGAAATAGGGATCCATTTACACACACACACACACACACACACACACACATATAAATGGATCCACAGCTCCTCTTCAAGTGACTTAGAATCATAGATTTAGATCTGGAAGGGAACCCTCTTCATTTTGCATATGAGGAAAGTGAGCCCCGGAATTATTAAATAATTTGTCAAAATTTACCTAGGCAGTAAGTGGTAGATCCAGGATTCAAACTCAAATCCTTCAACTCCAAATATCACACTGGCTGTTATGGCCACTGACCCCTTTACCTTTGATTCTCTCATTAGCCTACTCATTTGAGACTAGACTCAAAACAATATTGTAGAGGGTGGCCAGGTAGCACAATGAGTAAGAGCACCAGCCCCAGTGTCGAGATGACCTGGGGATCGAATCCGGGCTCAGACACTTAGCACCCACCCAGAAACACCTGGCCGTGTAACCTTGAGCAAGTTACTTAACCCCAGTTGCTTTAAAAAAAAACAACAACAATATTGTAGCTAGAAGGGCCAATAGAGATCACTGAGTACAATCCTATAATTTGCATATGAGAAAATAGAAGCTTGTTGAAGTCAAGTGACTTGCTAAGGCTGCCCAACAATTCAGTGGCAGAGTTGGAAATAGAAACCAGGTCACTGGTCCTTACCTACTATTGTGTTCTTTCTATTACACCACAGTACTTCTCTAGAAGGTTTGGCAAATGTTGTTCAGTAGAGGAAGAACCGAGTTGAAAGATGATATAACCATTTCCTAAATAGGCAGGTGGCCATATAACTTAATTGATATTTTAAATGGGAGAAAGTGAAGTTACCAAGCTAGTTATACTGCCAAGTGAAGCTGAGAAAGAAATCTTTTAGGTCAGCCAGGAAAAGAAGTAATGAATGTCACTTTTCATGAGTTATTAATTAGGAAGGAATGTTTCCAATATTTTCTGATATTCAATATGGGGACACTGAGCCCAAATATTCCCTTTCAGGGGGAAAACAAGTCTTATAGGTGGGGAAAGGGTGGAGGTAGAACAGTTGAGTATGCAGCTGTGTCAGTTCATGCCTCCTGCTCACCATTTATTTGGTCATCTTCCATGTACTAAGCCCTGTAGGAGACAATAAAGAAAAATAAAACAGGACTGCTTCCCTCAAGGAGCTTACAGTCTCACTGGATACACACACACACACACACACACACACACACATACACACAGAGGTGTATATAAATATACATTTATACACAAATAAATATGCTCTATATACATCTATAATGTATATGAATACAGTGTATATATACATACACATCCATATATATTATAGACATCTGTTACATTTGTATACTACATATGTACATATATTATAATATTATATGTCATTTTATGACATATCACATCACATAGCACATCACCTATCATCCATATCATGTCATATCATATTATATCATATCGTGTCATGTCACATCACATCACATCACATCACATCACATCACATCACATCACATCACATCACATCA
>NW_027185698.1:23236932-23257940 GCF_028583685.1 Petaurus breviceps papuanus | reverse complement strand
CACATCACATCACATCACATCACATCACATCACATCACATCACATCATATCCCAAATAGCCAGAATACAATGCAGACATTGAGAAGTGCTAAATGAGGAGAGATACAAGCTGAGTATTATAAGAATATGACAAGGGGGAGGTGGATGTGTGGTGGAACAGATTACTTCCGGCTGGGAGAAAGGTCAGACATAAGGGAAAACTTGTTGGACAAGGAGAGGAGGAACTTTAATAGGAAACAATGGAGGAGATGAACATTTTAAGTGAGAAATATAAGAAGTACTAAAAAAATAGAGGTAGAATAGTATGAAGTATGTTGGCACAAAAAAAAAGAATAATCCAGTATAGAAAGAGTACAGGGTGCTTAAAGAGGATGAGGAAAGATGAAAATGGAAGTTGACTATAGATAGATTCTAGGGGGTCTTGAAAGCTAGGCTAAGGGATACATTTTGGACTTTGGAGGAGAGAGCTCTACCTCACTTAAATCCAATTCACTTGCAAGTCAAGACATCACCCTCTTGATGTCATTGGTCCTTTTGGAGAGTTAAGGACAAACAATAATCTCCGAATAGTAGTAACTGACCCTAGAGTACCCAAAAGGCTAGCATTAGTTGGGCAAGGCTATTATTTTTTAATTCTTCCTCTTCCTCCTCTTCTCCTTCCTCTGTCCACATACCCTTACATGTGGCCTTTGTCCAAAGGAATATAAATTTTGTCACTTATACTTCACAAAGTATTCAGTTAGATTTTTTTTCTTTCCTACTTATTTATTCTATCATCATTGTTGTTTTTAGACTGGGAAAATTAAGTCTTTTATCTCATGTAGTTTTTATTTATGATTTCTTGAAATTTACTGGAAAACCAGACTTTGATAAAGACCATTGGAATTTAAATGGAGCTATTTGACTGTGCCTTTAAACCCAAATCTTCCTAAGATTTCACTGATTGGTCAATAACAGATCCTAGCCCAAACCTCACTTGCTCATTGTTTTGGTTTTGATGTCTCAGAGTGAATGCAGATAGCAATTGTTTCTGTTCTGACCAGAAATTCTGAGGGTCTTCCCCTCCTTGATTGATTCTTTTGTGAAAGTAAAGTAGACCACCTTTTGCCTCAGTTCTTACCTAGTCTTTAATCACTGAATGGGTGTTGCCTCAGACAAACTGAGACCTGAGAAAGACCTTACCTTAAATAGTCCAAGGTCTCCCACAACATCCTGGGCTATCACTAGTCATCCTGACCTATGTCCTGCTACTTGACTTTGAGGACTCTGAAGGAGAGAGTGAGTCTAATGACTTTGCCCTACTTGCCTCACTTAAATCAAATTCACTTGCAAATCAAGCATCCTCCTGATATCTTGGTCCTCTTTGAGAATGAAGGACAAACAACAAGCTCATTTTATTTATGTTTCCCTCCTCCTCCAGGCTGCATTGTCCAGGCTATACCTACTGTTTGCAAATGAAAAACAAAACAAAACAAAACAAATTTCTCTAGAAGAGTTGTTGAATGAAAAACAGCCATAATGAAGACAAGGAATTTCTGTGTTGGAAGACCATATGAAAAGATACATGGAAGGCCACTAATAGTAATGACATTGGCTTCCAGGTGAATGCTATGAATTCCCACAGTGAATTGGGAGCAAAGACAGGTATATATCAGAGAAAGAGGATGGTACATGTTGGCAGATATAATGCTAAAGGACATGAGTGAGCCCCCTTAGCAGGGACTGAAGTAAGAGATGATGAGGAGCTAGAGACGCTGGACCTGATTGGGACATGTGACACAACTAGGGAATTTTATAAATATGAGCCAGGAGTTTTCAGGGACCATGACTGAACCTTTAGGTAGAAAGCGAGCTAAAATCATTGGAAGCTAGGATATAAATAATGTTTTCTTAGCATTATTTATGCTAATAAATAGCATAGACTCCTCTCAGTTTTTTAAATGCCTTTAATAAACATGTTTTGTGCCAATACTTTGGAAGTTTTATACTTGCAGGAAATTGGGGACAGCATAGAGAAAGATGAATTAACTTCTGATATTCTAGGGGGACTGGTGATTGATGTCAATGAGATAAAGAAATTATTGAGAGAATGCTTCTCAAACTGAATCAGATTCATCTGTCAGAAGAGGGCTATCTAAGGAATTCATGCCCACCTGGGTTAGAGAACTTTTTCCTTACATCAAGCTCAAATTTGCATTATTTCAACTTCTACTATAGGCAGTTAGATGGCACAGTAGATAGAGTGCCGGGCCTAGAGGCAGGAAAACCTGAGTTCAGATCTGGCCTCAGACACTTCCAGCTGTGTAACTCTGAGCAAGTCACTTAACCCTATTTCCCTCAGTTTCTGTATCTGTAAAATGAGCTGGAGAAGAAATGCCAAACCACTCCAGTGTCTTTGCTAAGAAAACCCCAATTGTTATCACAAAGAGTTGGCCAAGATTGAAAATGGTTGAACAACAACTTCTACCTTTTACTCTTAATTCTGTCCTATGACACCAGGTAGAATAAGTCTAATTCCTTTTCTGTATGACAGTGCTTCAAATACTTGAAGGCAACTCCATGTCCTCATGGGTGTCTTTCCTAAAACATAACAGAGCCTAAGTTGGACACAATACTCAAGATAATGGCTTCCCCTGGCAGAGTATAGTGCCACCATTAGTTATCTTTAATATAGATACTTTAAATGTGAATTTAGTCTAAAATCAAACTAGCTCTTTGAATGCTACGTCACATTGGTACATATTTGGATTAGTATTAAATGAATTATTTTCTTTTCATGTCTTCTCCATTGTATCAAACTGATTTCTGGAACACAGGTGTAAAGCCTTAAATTTTTTATCTCTATTTCATTTTATTAGATTTAATCTGTTCTTCTAGTCTGGCAAGATCTTTTTGGATAACATTGCTATCATGCAATTTGTTACATTTTATGTTTGTTTTAAAGTAATTTCTGAATTTGATATGTAACGCCATCTATGTAGAAGTATGCTAGCAAATGTTTAACAAATAGCTCTCTGGGGGAAAAGTTTGGGTGAGGCAATTTTAGTTTTATTAGCATTTTCTCCATCACTTTCTAAAGTCTAGAAAAATCAACAAAATAATAAAACAGGTCTGACTTGTAGCATTTACTGATTTCCAAGTTGTAAAGGTTCATAATGAAAATTTAACATTCAGCTCCTCTGAGCCTTACAAGCTGGCACCAACAAACTTCTGCATCTCTGCCTTTATCCAAAGTGTTGCTAAAAATTGAGAAAATTTTAGAACAAGGACAGATAATGTACTCTACCAGAGATGGCCATCCAATTGGACATTACCTTGCAGAATTCTATCATCTACAGGTAAAAGTAAAAGGGGGCCTGGATTAGGGTGATAGAAGTCAATGTAGAATAAGGAGATAGAGGTTACATGGATAATTATGTCAGCTTCTCCCCCAGAGCCTTTTTCTCCTTGGAGAGAATATGGAACCCAATGGCCAGAAGCCAGAAGCCCATTATTTTTCTTCTCCCAAGCTCTCATGAGCCACTTCCTTTACTTCCCACAGGATCAGAGCATTGACTAATCAATATCCAATAATGAAGAGAATCTTATGTAAATGGCCCTTGAGTCCCCAGTTACAGGACTCTTTGTTCAAGTAAACTCAATATGACCTTGTGAGGCTGTGGGGGGTGGGGGGGTAAGGGAGGAGTAGTTAAAGATGACATTAAAGTTTTGGGCTCCATCCTGTAGGGTTAATATCTTTGTAAATATCAAGCAAAAATGTGTGGTTAAAGTTCTCACAAGCAGAGAGTATAGAAAAATTCTAGAACTTTTGGACTTGGGCCTTAAACCTAATTTCTTCCAGACAGAAGCAATTAACCATATCTTAAGAGGTGATATTGCTTAGGCTACAGCTTTACAGTAAAGAGTTTTAATTCCCTGCCCTAGAGTTTCCCATTCCCCCAGTCTCTTGGGTACTGGTGTGGCTCCTCTATTAAGGGGGGAAACCTCTTGAAAATTTGATTAAAAGCAGTTCAGGAGTGTTTAACAGTGATTAATTAACCCATTTATTTCTGAAGAACTATTTTACTGAGGTTTTTTTTTTTAAGTTCCCACTATATACTATCTCTGTTGAACACTATCCTTGACTAGACCAAAATCTGGTTTTGATTTGATAAAAATGCTCAGGGAAATGACATAAGTGCTGATTCCTATTGTAAACATTAGGCATTTTGGACAGGAGAAGCATTAATCTCTGAAAGAGAGCAATCTTCAGCATCCTGCTGGACATTTAATTTCAACTTGATGGTTCCATTGTCAGCTCAAATGCAACACATGTAAAATCAAATTCATCATCTCTCAAAATATTACTACAAATTCACAATTAGGGAGAGGCCGCTAATCAAAATGAGTATTTCTTAGTCAAACACCATGATTTAAACATCCATGTTGTCACCCACTCTGAAAATACCTTCCTTATGCCAATGTGGGCTCCACAGAAGTGAAATACAAGGTTTGGAGTCAGAGTACCCAAGTTAAAACCCATTCGAATCCCTTGAGGTCAAAGTGACCTTAGCAAAGTCACTGTAGTATCCTGAGATTCAATTCCTTCATTTGTAAAATGAGGTGGTTAAATAAGATAATTTCCAAGGGCTTTTTTTTTCCTGTTTTGCATCTCATGGTCTAGTCCCACTACCTGCTGCTCTGAAGTACAAATTTAGGTGTTATTTTTTCTAGATCCTATATTCTGGGAATACCAAACTGTCAAAATACTGGGGTCAGAGATCCAGAAAAAAACAAAACAAAACAAAACAAACAAGCAAACTAGAATAAGCAGAAAGTATGGAAAGAATAGCAGGCTAGAAGCCCTGGTGCCAATTTGTTGGAGCAGTAGCCATTGTCATGTCATCTGCCAGAAATTTCCATTAAAAAAAATAATCTGAGTCAGGAAGTCATAAAAGAGAAGTCGTAGTCTGAAGAGTTAAAGTTAGATAGATGTCTTTTCAGGAGATCCTGGTTGTATTCACATCTTTCCCCACAACTCATTAGGAGATCTTAATTGAACCACTTTCCTGTCATCATCTCAGGGACTGAAGAATAAGGATAATTATGATTGCCCTTTACTTTACCCTTTCCTTCCTTCATGGGGATGTTCAGAGTTGTTATGAAGATTAATAAGCTAAATGCCTGTGAGGAGCTCTGTGAATTGCAAAAGAGAGGGGCTAGTCGATTATTATGAGTAAAGTGGGTCCAGGACAGGAAATGAACTGATAGGTATGAGTATATGTTGGATTATATGACCTTTTAGGTCCCCTTCTGCTCTGATTTTATGATGCTTCTTCTAGGATAAATATTCCCATTGGTCTATCTATGGAACTGTTTCAAACTCCCTCTTCATTTTGGCCATTCTTCTGTAGGCAAGTAGCAGCTAGTCAATGTCTACTCTAAAATATGGTGAGTAGAACTTGAACCAGTATTTCACATGTACAGAATCCAAGAGTTATAAGGGACCAGAATGAGCTTCCAGTCCAATCTTTCTTGACAGACAACAAATACTGTCTAAAATATCCCTAATAGGAGGCCATCTAAGCTTTGTCTGGAGTTCTCCACTGAGGGAGAACCTGCTGCCTCCAGAGGCAACCATTATACTTTTGAATATATCTAATCACTATGAAGTTTCTCCTTCTATCAGGCCTAAAATTGCCATTCCACTTGGCAACTTCCAAACACTGCTATTGATTATCCCCTTGCATCTAAGCAGAATAAATCTAATCTCTCTGCCATATACTATCAAAGAGTGAAGATAGATAAGGTGATTGGTCTAAATTTTCACTTCTCCAAGTGAAATATCCCCAGTATCTTCGAACCTTTCTGCATGACATGTTCTCCATCCTAACCTCTCTCCATCCTGAACATTTTTGGACAGAATTCAGATTGTCTTTGTTTTGCTAAAGTGTATGGTGCTTGGAAGAGAACATAGCACTCCAGATGTGGTTTGATCAAAAGATAAAAGAGAACTATTCATCCCTTCCTGTTATATACTATGCCACTCTTTGTTTGAATGAGCACTTTTGGCTCCTATGTTTTGCTGTAGACACATATTGAGTCTTTGTAGTCCAATAAAAAGCTTCAGATTTATTCACTTTAAATTGCTATCTACTTCTCCAATCAAGCATTTCTGAAGTTGATTCTTTTAAAAATATGATTGATTGTATGTATGTATTTGTATACATATATATATGTATTTGATGACTTAAGGTTAGCTCTCTATTCATGAGAGCAGAGGTATCAAACACATGGTTGGCAATATTCCTCAGTGATGCCCTTGAATCTTTAGTAAACTTTCCCTTGGAATAAAGATTAAAACAAACAAACAAAGCAACAACAACAATAAAACAGTCCAACAAAACCAATCTATATATCAGCTATCGTTGGTGGCATATTAATATTCCTTGTCCATAGCCCCAACTCTCCAGTGAAAGTAAGATGTATATTTTTCTCATTGTTTCTTCTAGTCCAAGCTTGGTGAATACAAATACTGTTTGTTTCATTTTCATTTTTAAATTTATGTTATTATTATTACTTGTTGCTTGTTTCTGCTTAATTCCATGTTTCAGTTCGTTACTTCCCTTCCTCAAATTCATAATTTCTAAGTCAATAATATTCACTACATCACATTCATGTACCACATTTTCTTTAGCCATGTTCCATTCAGTATGAATCCACTGTTTCTTTGCTCCAACAAAAAAATTCACTATGAAGAGAGACAAGAATTGGATCTGGAATTTTCAGATGAGGAAACATTCTCCCATTATAGGGCAACACCATCTTTTCAACTTACAGTCTTATATAGTGGTTTAGAAGCTACTGACTTGTCCTGAATCACATAGTCAGGATATGTTACAGACAGGAGTTGGACTCAGGTTTTCCTGATTCTAAGGTTAGCTCTCTGTTCACGAGGGCAGAGGTATCAAACACATAGTTGGCAAATCTCTCTAGTGGTGCCCAAAGCAGATTAAAATATAATTGGGAAGTAGTTAACTCAATAAATAAAAATAAAATAAAACAGATAATGTTCATATGTGGTTTTCTAGATTAATATACTGCCCACAGGGCTCCTTAAATATTATTTAGTGACTTGATTTTCTACTGGGCTTTGATAATGACTTCTCTAGAGCACAGTCTCTGGTGCAATGAATATTTTGGCATATATGGCACCTTTCTTTCTGTCTTTGACTTCTTTGGGGTCAAAAAGTACTATACCTAGTACTGAGATATCATGATCAAAGGGTATGGACTTTTTAGTCTTTTTTTCCCTGTAGAATTCCAAAGGTGTTTCTTTTTTTTTCCTCTTAGAATTGTTGCACTATTTCATATTTCTACCAATAGCATATTAGTGTGCCTTTTAGATTTAATGTTTTTTGAATCCAAGTATATTACACTCATTTTCACTTTATTCTTTTAGGTCCATTCTTCTAGCCTAGCAAGATCTTTTTGGATCTAAATTAGATGCAAATTACCTAAAATAGGGTACTATGGGACTGTGATCTCTGGACATTATAGTTCTATTAAATTGGTTGTTATTATTGATAATAGTAGTAGTAATAGTATTAATAATAATTTCTTTTACTCACTGCTTTCCAAGGCTAGTATCAGATAAAGAAATCCATAATCTGGTGCTATAAAAATAATTTAAAATGTACTCAAATGCTAATCTAAAGGCACGAGAAACTGGACAGAGATGAGAGCCAGAGAAAGGGTTTCTGAGGACAATGGCAGAAAGAAATAGGTGTATACTTGCTGGATTCCATGTCTGGGTTAAAGTGTCATATTAGCCTGCATATTAGGCATAAACATCTGGATGGGAAGAATATGCATCTGTCCTAGCCTTGTTTTTATAATGCATAAACCAATTAAAGACTAGGGGCAAAAATAGTATCATACAGGACCCTGGTGTGATCTCACACTCTCTTTAAGACATAATCCTTTTAGCAAAAGAAATGATTCTTTAATGATGGGAATTTTAAGTGCTAAGGTAGGTCAATATGGGAGATTTTTTGGACAGATCAACTTTTCCAGAATGACCTAGACGTCTTTCCCTATCTGCATGTAAATCCTGCAATAAATAGGATTCTCATGTTTGTTCTTGAGACCTAGAGAAATGGCTTCCCATTATTAACTTGCTTTGATGTGATTTCTTCTCACAGATTTACTTTTTAATAGGGGAGCTCTGTCAAAAAAAAAAAATGAAGACCACTGCTCTAGAGCACTGATCAGAAGGTAGACTAGTTCTCTTTCTTGGACTTCGGCTTCCTATAGTTGACCTTATTTTTATTTTAATTTCCCCCCTTGTTTTCAGGATTTCCATTCCTTCTTATTTCAGGAGAAGGCATATAGGAGGTGCCAGTAAGTGAAGAAAGAGTTAGTAGTTAAGCAACCAGTTCAATGAGGTACCAGTAAAATGTTGGCCTCCTGGAGATCAGGTACAAGTATCAGAGTTTTCAACAGTCCCTAAGGAATGATTCGTCAGTCATATCGGCATGTCATGGGATTTAAAGCAAAGAGATATTATATGATACTCAACATGAAGGCATGTTCTATTACAAAAGCATGGAATATTTCTTTGAAGGAGTCTTCCATCTTTATTCTAACTAAATAAATCTCCAACCGCTATTCTGACTCTCAAAATCCTAGTGAGTATTTTATTCTTTTGGCCTAAAGCAGGGATGAGGACCCTGAAGCTTCAAGGCCACATGTGGCCCTCTAGGTCCTCAAGTGTGGCCCTTTGATTGAATCCAAACTTCACAGAACAAATCCTCTTAATAAAAGGATTTGTTCTGTAAAATTTGAATTCAGTCAAAGGGTCAAACCCAAGGACTTAAAAGGTCACAGGTGGCCGTGAGGGTTCAGGTTCCCCACCACTGGCCTAAAGCTTCTTGTTCTCGATTAAAATAATAATGCTCTGGGGAGGAATAACGTATTGAGCTTTTTTCAGTGATTTGTACCTTTTTCTTTTCTTTTTCGATGGGGGATGGTAGGGCAATTGGGGTTAAGTGACTTGCCCAAGGTCACATGGCTAGTTTTTGTGTTAAGTGTCTGAGGTCAGATTTGAACTCAGGTCCTCCTGACTCCAGGGTCGGCGCTCTATTCACTGCACCACCTAACCACCCTGATTCATATCTTTTTATGATTGAGTTTAGGAGATGTTTTCCTGGTCATTGTAGGGGAAGGAGAACTTGAGTGAAATAAGTAAAAGGTGCTCTTAAGGGCTGAAAGGGAGAATGAAAGTCATAGATACTAGAAACTGGAAGACAAATGCAATGCCTTTGAGCAGCCATCTGCCAAGTGCTTATCCCTCTTCACCGAGACAGGTGTACCCTGTTGTCTGACCTTTCTTTCTTTGTTCCACAAGTATAAACTGTTTTCCCCTCACAGTCTTGTCCCCAGTCCTTAAGGGGAACCTATAATCTCACTAAAACTATTGGTTTAATGCCCTAAATCCCCTTCTCAAATAAAATTTGCCTTTTGACAGTGATGACTTAACCTGAAGGACTGAATAGTACATTTTATGCACCTGTGCAGGTGGGGAACCATCCTTGCCTATTCCCATGGTAAACTATCTGTGTTGGCAAACACCTCTTTGTTTTTGACTGGGTTTCACTAGAGGAGGGGTTCTTAACCTGGGGTCACTTATTTTTTTTTTTTTGGTACATAAATTTCAACATAATTGTGTTTTTTGGTAATCCTGCTCATTTTATTTATTTTTATTTTGTTTATGCATTTGAAACATTCTGAGAAGGGTCCATAGGTTTTGCCATGCTAAGGTGTCTGAGACACCAAAAAGGAAAAGATTTTTTTTAAATGTGCACTGTGGGAGGTCACTGGGTTTGGTGGTTATTAGCTGTATTTGGGGAGCCAAGAGAACTGGGTGTAAGCTCAGTTCTTTTTATCATTAACTCTATGACCTTGGAAAAGTTGGAAAACTTCTCAGACCCTCAGTTTCTTCAACTGAAAAATACTTGTCCTATATACCATGCTAAGTTATTAGAGGATTGAATTAGATAAGGGATGCAAAAGGGCCACAAAGTTTCAGCTATTATTAGCTATAGAACATATCTCACCTCTCTCTCATCCTGCCTTCCTGCTGATGTGGTGGTTGGGTCATTGTGCTTGGAATTGGGGTCCAATTCCATCCCTTTTAAACTACTGAAGTGTTTAAGAAAGTTAACATGTGAAAGGACAGAGCAACAGGATGCAAATTCATATAGTCACTCCACAGACTGTCCTTGAGTGGTGAATTCATATTTGTAATAACCTATTTTCTATGTCTTTCTTATCCAGAGTCTTTGTGGAATGATTCCCACAGGGGCATGAAAACAGCTAGAATTATGTTTAAGTCAACCCAAGCCAAAAACACTGTCCTAAAATAAGACATCTCTCAATCCCTTCTTGTCTTTGCATTGAGTTTTCTTTTCTTCATCATTGAGCAGGGAATCCGCTTTTGTTTTGGAAGAGCAGTGTGACAGCAACAAATTTGCTTGCATTCCTGCTTTATGTATTCTTTGTAAGGCTCTCATTTTCACTGAGCTCAAAGGGTTTGGTGTGATTGCTGAAGCTCTTTTTGTTTTCATCAGAAGGCAATTTATGCACTCAATGTAGTCTGCAGATCAATGGCTGGGTCCAATACCTCATGCTCCAGCTGTTTGATGTTAATGATGGAGTTTGACAAAGCTTTATTCAGCATCTACTATATGCAAGGCACAATGGAGCACAATGGGAAGAACACAGGACTTGGAATCAGAAGGTCTGGATTCAAATCCAGAGCCTAGTTTAGCTACTTACTAGTTATATGATCTTGTACAAGCTATTGACTCTGAGCCTCAATTGTCTCATTTGTAAAACAGAAGATAAATCAGATGATAATAAAAACCCTTCCTATTATAGAACTGTGAACCTCTGTGAAGAAGCATGGGAATATAAAGGTGAAAAGAGCATATTTCCTATCTTAAGAATTTGCAATATAATTGGCAGATCAGGAATGTTGAATTAAAATCCAGTCTTAGATACTTACTGGCTACGTGACCCTGGACAGAAGGCCATCTTTGGTCATACTGATCTATACCTTGCTACTGTACCCAGATGACTCTGGAGAAGAAAGTAAGGCTAATGATTTTGCACAGCCCTCTCTTACTTAAATCCAATTCACTCACATAAGATAGTGTCACCTCCTTGATGTCATGTTCCTCTTTGAGAATGAAGGAACCTCTGTGAGTAGTAGTAGGAGCTGCTCATTGGGGACCCAACTGGACTGGCCAGTTGGACAACATAATTGGCTTCTTCATTTGTTTGTTCGTTCCTTTTTCTTCTTCCCTTTCTCTCTTCCTTCCTGTCAGTCAAAGGGTCACACTTGAGGACCTAGAGGGCCACATGTGGCCTTGAGGCCACAGGTTCCTCTCCCTTGGTATGCCTTAAAGTCAAATCACTCAGGCTTTCATTGATTGACCAACAATAAGTCCCAGGCCAAACCCCACTTGATCATTGTTTGGGCCCTGATTGTCTCAGAGTGAATGCAAATAGCAATTGTTTCTGTTTGGGCCAGAAACCTTGAGTTTCTTCCACTCCCAGATTGATTTTTTTTGGGGGTGACTAGGTAAAAAAAGGCCATTTTCCTTTCTCATTTCTAACCTAGCCAAAATCACTGAATAGGCATTGCCTCAATCAAACTGAAATTTGTTAAAGACCTTAGCTTAAAAAGATCAAGGTTTCCCAATGCATCCAGGGCTATCTCTAGTTGTCCTGATCTATATCTCCCCACTGGACCTAGATGACTCCAGAGGAGAAAGTGAGACTAGTGACTTTGCATACATAGCCCCTCCTCACTTAAATCCAAATCACTTGCTTGTCATGGCATCACCTCTCTGATGTCATGGTTCCTCTTCTAGAAAGAAGGACAAATAACAACAAACAACCCTGGGCAAATCACTTAGCTATCTGCCTCAGTTTCCTCATTGGCAAAAGGGGGATAATAATAGCTCTTATTTCTCAGGTTTGGAATGAAGATAAAATGAGATAATATTTCCGAAGTGCTTTGAAAACCTTAAACAATAATACTAGTTATTATTATTGCTTGGAAAGAGATGACATGTCCACAAGTAATTAAAGTAAAAGATAATATTTAAGTACAAAGAGGAAGGCCAGAAAGATCGGAAGAAGAAGAAATCTATATTAGTTCAGAGAGGGAGGCTTCACAGAGAAGTCTCAAGAGTTCTTAGTCCCTGAAGAATTCATGGGATTTCAGTTTCAATAGCAAGGAATGATGTGGTAAGGCATACTAAGCAAAAGGAATGATAGAAGCAAATACAAAGAAGTAGGAGAAACTAGGAAGAGTTTGGAGGAATGATATGAATCCAATATACTATGTGAAGGGTAATCCTGACAAAAGTTAGGTTGGAATCAGCAATATGAAGGTTCTTGAATGCCAGATTAAGGAAGGGCTTATAAATAATCAGGAAGGCATGAAGGAAAGAAGGAAGGAAAGAAGGAAGGAAGGAAAGAAGGAAGGAAGGAAGGAAGGAAGGAAGGAAAGAAGGAAGGAAAGAAGGAAGGAAAGAAGGAAGGAAGGAAGGAAGGAAGGAAGGAAGGAAAGAAGAAAGGAAGGAAGAAGGAAAGAAAGAAGGTGCAGGTGATGATGGTGAAAATGATGATAATGAGTATACATACGACCCTGCCTTATGCTATCTGAGCAGAATGAATTGTCCAAAAAATAAGCTGTTATTAACTCACTGTCAGATTGATCATTTTACACATAGGGGGATGAGCAGTGGAATAGGATTCAGTAGATATGTCCTAGTCCTTGCTCCATCACTAACTTGCTGCATGAACTTGGATAAGTCACCCTCCTCGAACATTAATTTCTTCATTTGTAAATTAAAGGAACTGTACTAAACTGGCAAAATTCTGACATTGGTTATCCAAGTGATGGTTAGTAAATATCTAGAAAAGGAAGCAGAAGCCAACATGATTTCATTATGCTGTGATCATAAATGAGGACTTCTTGTTCTAGTCTCTGTGCTCTTGTAGATTTTATCAGCTCCTATGAGTGTGGCTATCACCTCTATGCCAACAGCTCTCAGTTCTGTATATGCAGCTCCCATATCTTTCCTAAGTTCCTTTTGGACATCACCAGCTGCCTATTGGACATCTCTACATGGATGTACTGTAGGCATTGTAAACTTGTCATATACAAAACAAAACTCATATTTCTCCTCAAACCTTCCCTGCCTCCAAAGGTCTCTATTTTCATTGAGGTCATCACCATCCTTCCTGTCAATCAGGTCTACAAACCTGGAGCCATCCTTGACTTTTCTTTCTTCCTCATACCTTACAATAAGCCCATTCCTAGACCTTGGAACTGACTCCCCTCCCCTTGCCCATGCTTGAAGTGTATTCCCTTCTTATCTCCACTTCAGAAAATCCTGATTTTCTTTCAAGATGTATCCACTAGTTTTGGTAAAATGTAAGGAAACATTTTCTAACAATATTTTTTTATAAATTTACTTTTCACAAGGGAAATTCTTTAAAAATAATACATTTAATATTGATTTATCTGTGTACATATTATTTCCCCCTAGTAGAATATAAGCTCTTTTTATTTTTTTAAAGACAGAAGGAATTTATTGACATCCCAAGAAATCAAGCTGTGGTAGGGAGGCCAGTCATTGGGAGGTTGCAGTAGATCTGGCCTCTAAATTCTAACTTTGAGCTACTAATAGAAAGAAGTAAAACAATTTACATGCCAGTTGACATTCAAAGAAGAGGGGAGGTGAGTGTCTCCTTAGCTCCTCCCCATTACTGTATAATTGGGAGGTGGGATTAGAGGTGGGGAAATGAGATTATTCCTAAAGAGATGGGATTAGTTTTTAGGTGATGGGAGTAGTTTGCAGGAGAAGGGATTAGTCTGTAGGAAACAGGATCAGTCCAAAGGGAATTGAGCCCTATCTTGCAGGCTGACTGAGCACTTTACCCAAAGGTTGAACAAGGTTTAAATTCCAGGTCACTCAGATTGACTGTTTCCCAGTGGCTTTCATTGTACAATCCTCCCTTTGTGCTAACCATTCTCATGGTGCATTAGCACAATCTGACCTATATGGTTCCTCTCTCCTTAACTGCATCATCCTTATCTCTGCTGTATGTGCCAAATCAGTTTGAGTATATATTCGTGGCTATAAACTAGGGGACTTATATTTACAACAGGAAACAAGTGTATTGTGGCCATGAGTATTACAAAAATCAGAATTCCATGCTTCTTTCAATGTCATAAAAGTTAAACAAATTTAATCAGAGTATTAATCTCATATATCCCTTAAGGAAACAAACTTTGTACATTTTTGTCTTTGTGTCCCCAGTGTCCAGAACAGTGTCTGCACATAGCAGCAATTCAGTGAATGCTTGTTGAATGACTGAATGTGGGAATATAAGCAATTTTAGGGATAAGTATTATTCTTTATTCCTAGTGATTATTTTACTTAGTACTAGTCTATCAAGAATAGCAATTGGTCAAGCCTCACCAGTACAAAAAGTAGCTTCCATGGGAAAACTGCTGAGCAATAAAGACAAAGAGATTTGGCAGCAAGCTATAGTAGATAGAATACTGATCTCAGAATCAGGAAGACCTGGATTCAAGTCTGCCTTCTGACACATGTTTACTATATGATACTAGTCAAATTGTTCATCCTCTCAGTGTCCCACGTAATTCTCTAGGATTATAAATCACAGATTAGCCCTGATCTGTATCTGTAAATATATATATTTTTTTCACTAGGATTTCCCTATACAAATGAACAGATCTGGTCCAAAAGACACCAATAACTAATTCTCAAGTGCTATTGCTTCAGTGCTGGTCAATGAACTAAATGTAGGAATGACTAAAATTCCTATTCCTCTATCTGAAAAATTGGAACAAAATTATTCTTTGCATTTTTAGAATCTCAGGGGGAAAAATTCATGATAAGATTTTCCTAGTATGATTTACCTCCAATGAACCTGATTTTTATGTGCATTATTGACTAAATAGGAAATACCTTTTTACTTGTGTGTATGAGCTACTCTGAGAAAATCCTTAACACTCCAAAAAAAAAAAAAGAACTTTCTAGTCTTCTACCAGTTGCTGGTTTAATATAGGGACATTGACACTCTAACTGTACTTGGCAGAGAAGTGAGTTGTAGTTTGAAGATATCCCCAAATGATCTGGACTCAGGGTTATTAAATGATGTCAAAATAGGACCTTTAATTGGGGGCATAATCACTGAGGTTCAATGCTATGTAAAGGTTCCATTCTTTACATCCATAATTGCCCCAAGTTTCTGACTTTGAAGACCTTAACATAGCCCTGGAAAGGAGAAAATAAGGACTCACTCAAATAGCCTGCCTCCCCCTAAAGCCCTTGGGATGAATCTATGGATACCAACCCGAGTGAAAAGCTTACAAGGCTCATGGACTTAAAAAAGGCACGTTGTGTTCATTGAAATTCCGCTTCTATTGGCCCTTTTAAAACACTCCTCTCCTCCATGCAACACTCCAGAGAGCCCAAAATCAAATACGAGGGAAAACAAAGGGAGTGCCATGGGAGTGCACACAAACATGCTCAAATCCTTGCTGAGGTTCAAAAACAGCAGTTTTGAATATATGAAGGCTATTCACCAGTCCACCCCCCATTCACCCCTCCCTAATTGTACCATTATGGTGGGATGCATGAACTATTTATAATCATTTCAGTTGCATATAATAGCTAAATGCACCTTTTTAAAGTGGAAATGTTTGTGATATTATTTGACATGGGCCATTACTAGTCTCTGTCCCAATGTTCTTGTCATTTTATATGTGTGCCATTGTTTAGAGAAATGTAGAAACAAAACAAGGAGTATTTATTTGTTTTTGTGCAACACTGGGGACTTGAATAAAAGGAATGCTTATTAAGGTATGATCTCTCACTTTTTTGCAAGCATTTTCCACTTGCCTGTGTAGTTCATGCACTGAACTCTCTAGGAGCAAAAATTACAATATTAATAATCCCCAACTATTTGGGGTCTCAGGCTGTCTTTATGGAAATAGTCCAAAGATTAGACAGACTGTTTCCTCCTGTGATAGCAAGCCAGGAATTTAAAGGCCAGTCACTTGGAGGGAATGTTCATTCATTCTTTGAGAATGCTCAAAAGGTTACAGCTTTCTTCTTTCTCTACTGCGTCAATGCTGGGGCTTTCATGAAAGTGGTATCCTTTGTGAATCAAGACTTTATAAACAACTTTGTGCTGGACTGATTAAGCAATGGAGCAAAGAGATTTATCCCAAATACACTAGGCTCTCAATCAATGAAAGGCCTATTCCTGGCAGAGGTTGAATTGGTGTATATGTGATGGGAAAACCATCTTTAAAATCTGCTAAGGTTAGACTTTAATTTTATGATCTTGATAGCTGAAAACTTTATTTACTTACATAACTATTTATTTGCTTTTTCATGCATTTCTTCATTTGTTTATTTTTCTTAAATGTACCTAGTTATTAGCTATATTTGTAGTTAAAGATGCTGGCTTAAGACTGTACGTTGGCATAGATTTAAAAGACCTATCTTTTATCATTTGAAATATAGCCAAACAGCAGAGAATCTTAGAATATTTTACACAAAGATGAGTAACATTTGATTATGGAGTCAGGAAAACTAGATTCTATTTCCAGCCCTGTCATTGTCAAACTTCAAAGGAAAAAAAAATAACACTTTTTTTTTTTAAACTAAAATGATAAACTTGAAAAGAGGTGGGGAAGGAAGGAAACATACACATGCAAAGTATGATTTTCATTATGTATCATCAATTTCATCATGGTTCCCTCCTACCTTTCTTCTGTCGTTATGCCTTTCCCATGACTGTTCCCCACATCTAGAATGCTCTCCCTCATACTTCTACTACTTAGAATACATGACTTCCTTTAAGATTTACCTCAGGGGGCGGCCAGATAGCACAGAGAGTAAGAGCACCGACTCCAGTGTCGGGATGACCTGGGGATCAAATCTGGGCTCAGACACTCAGCACCACACCCAGAAATAACTTGCCATGAAACCTTGAGCAAGTTACTTAGCCCTGATTGCTTTAAAAAAAAAAAACAACTCAAAGGTCACCTTCTGTAGGAAGCTTTTCCTGGTCTCCCAGGATAATGAGCAACCCATTCCAGTTACCATAATCCTTAATGTCAAAGGATAGAAAAGGATTCTCCTGCTTCAGCATCTTCTCTTGTATAGATTCTTGTGGACATAGAAAATAAAGTGGTTGGAACAATCTTCATCAAATGAAATCCTATCCACATTAGTGCTGTAAGGGACTAGATATGTATCTTAGTAAAGGGAAGATGTTATAGTTCATATAATTCAGCTCCCCCCTTCCTATATAACTGAGGAAATTGAGGCCCAGAGAGAAGGGCCTTCATTGGTCATTTTCTTTCTGAGAAACAATCATTTCAACCAAGCATCTTCTTTCTATCTTACAATCAACAAATATCTAGGAGGTACCTAATATGTGTGAAACACTGTGAGGAAGATATCCTCAATTTCTTCAGGTTTAATTGGGGAGATACACTAAAAGAGAAATGATAATACACAACAGTAGACAGTATTCAAATGAGTGGTAGAGATTCTGTATAAAAAGAAATCTCTTTGGTATAAAAGAGAACTTGATTAAACAGATTCTAGACAAAAGATTTTAGACATTATGAGAAGTGACCTATTTATTTTAAAGTGAATAATTTTTTATTAAGAACTAGTAACAAAATTAAATTATTTGCTAATAATAAACTTCATTAATTAAAAATGGTGGCAATATTCCTTGAGCTCTCTATAATCGTTCTCTAACTGATTGATCCTTCCAGTGTTGCAACAGACTCTGCAGCTTTAATACAGAAAATATTCAAGAATCATAAATGTATCCTCATCTATCACCCAAAATTTGATGGACTAGTTATAGATATAATCAACTCTCTTTTGCTCTCTTGTTGAACATTCTTGTTTGTTAGAAAGTATTTATTTATATTGAGGTAAAATATACTCCTATTACACTATATGACCATAACACAATAGAATATTTGGAGCTGAAAGGGACCTTAGGGGTAATCTCACCCAACCTTCACATTTTACAAATGAAGAAACTGAGGTTTGAGAGAGTGTGCTCTGCTTTAAGGAGGGAGTAGTAGCACTAGAATTTGAATCTGAGTCTTTTGACTCACAAAACAATACTCTTTTTATTATACCATACTATATAATTCTGATTGTGGTCAGCTAAAAATGTCAAATCTTTTTCAAATTAATTTCTGCCTGTCATGTCCCCTCATTTTTGAACTTCTACCATATGGGGTCTTTGATTTAGAAATAAAAAGGACCTTTGGGATCATTTAATCTGACCTCTTCACTTTACAGAGGCAAAAGTTGAGATGTATTACTATTCAGAAGTTTATCGCTATATTCATAATTGATTTTCATGTACAAATGAAACAAAGACATTATCTAGGACATATGTGGCCCTAAAAGGAGATGGGCCAGTGGTATAATGAGAACAATAATAAATGATGGATGACCTCAGTGTTGCACTAACATTCCTTCAAATAGTAAAAGCACCAAAAGCTACTCTTCTTTGTTATAAAAGATTTCTGGGAAAAGATGGAGGAATCAAAGTTAACTCTAGGATTAAAAGTCTGTGTCATTTAAAAGCAAGATAATATTTAAGATATCCTGGTTTCATTTTATAAACATATTCTTCAGTTATGCCTATTGTCTAGGGCCCATGGACTACAAATTTACAATTTTTTTCAAAAGATCCTTAAAGTGATTATAAAGTTGTATAGGATGAGATGTTAGTCATAAATGAAATCATGAATATATCAGAATATGATATATATGTGTATATATTTGTCACATGAACATAATTAGATTCTTGATGAGGTTATTATCCATAAATGTGGATGATGAAAAGATCTCTCAATTCAACCCAGTAGTTGAAACTCTGCACCTGTTAAAGTTTCTGAGGTTGCTCTTGTAGGTGCATACTTTCAGTAAGTACTTTCAGAACAGCCATCATCTGCATTTCACTGTGCCAGACGACAATAAGGAAATGTTGTGAAGAGAATAAGAGTGAGACCAAGACCTGGGTTCAAGGTAAATTTAGGTGTGGATTTATTGATCAAGGGCGTGACTGCCTGGAGTATACGTTCAAATCAGGCAGCCCTAAATTGGGGTACATACAGTGCTTACAAAGGCAAAAAACTACAATTGGGGAAGGGAGCTAGCATAAGGAATGACATACAGAAACTAAGAACAGCCATTGGTTGGATCTATAGCTCATGGCTAATTTGGGAATCATGGTGCAAGGGTACAAGGGTGCGACCTTCTTTTGACAGGGGTCCCTCCTAGAACAGGGTGAAGGGTACAGGGTGGAGGGCACAGGGGAAGTGGAATTCCTCAGAACAGGGTGGGGTTGTAGAACAGGCCAGGGTCATATTCTGGGTGAAGGGTGTGGGGGACCCTGCTTGGTCAGCATTCTGGGTGGGGACCTGGCTTTGTTAGCATCCCAGAACAGGGTGGTCTGTTGCTTGGGATAGACTTGCCCCATGATCTTTGTACAGACTTGTACCATGGCCCTTGTGCAAAATGCTGCTTCAAGGCTTACTGATTTAGGGAAGCACTAAGTCAAGGAAAGATAATGCCTTGGGTGATTCACTTTTACCCAGGACTATGCCTTTAAGCTATTACAAGCAATTGCAGGGTTTAGAATAGAGACAAAGACAAATATAGAGGGGCTTAATGGTGGGCTCCAAATCATGTGGCATGTGATTTGGGTTTGGGTACAACAGGCACTAGAGCAGTTCTATTCACTCACCAACCCTACCAGCCCTGATATAATATACTGTAAAGCCAAGCAAGAGCAGCTTTTCAGAGGATGGCTGCTGTGAACAGCTTTTCAAGGTTCTGATTATACAGTATAGTGAACACTCTATTTATTCAATACCAAATCAAAGCAAAACACTCACAGAAAATCAAGGTATAGCATTCACAATATTACAACTTATCACAGAAAATCAAAATACAGAATTCACCATGTTACAACTCAACAACTTATCACAGAAAATAGCCACATAGTTTTCACCACAGTGGTCACATAGTTTTAAAAAAAATACATTCGTTTAGTCAATTAATCACTTAGTAACTCAATCATTCAATCAACTCAATCATTCAATCATCCTCAAGGAGGCTTGCTTCCTTAAGAATCACAAAATGCAAAAGTCAAAGTACTTTACCCCTGGAGAGTACATTCATTTTGTCAATCACAGAATCCTTAATTCAATCACAAAGTACAATCACAAATAAATTACAATTCCATCAGTCACTACTTAACAGAAAATAGCACAATTCATCAGACAGGGCTTCCAACTGTCTGACCATTGCATCCATACCTAGTTAATTACCAGAGAGGAAAGCACCAACACCTCGGTTTTAAAAGTCGGGGTGGGGAGGGGTGGCTCAATGGCTGCCCAGAGTCTCATCTGGCCAAATCACAAAACTCTTCCCAAAGTTAACCCCAAAGCAAAACCTCACATCAGGGTCAGTCACTACTCAGTATTCATGGAGAGGTCTTTTCATTTTGACTTGGGGTAAATTCTCAGATTCCCTGGATCCCCTTCCATGGTCCCAGATCCTACCTAGATTCACCAAACTGTCACCTGGGTTCAAAGGCAGACAAGTCCTAGGTCCTTGTCCAGCTCTCTGTGCACTTCCTGTTCCATGTTAAAGATCACAGTGTCCAGTCCACCTTAAATTCTTCACAGTCTCTATTCGTGGGAAGTCAAGGCTTAACAAAGCCACAAACAAAGTACTGACACCACAGTCATGCTTCCTATGGCAACTCCAGCTTCTGCCTCCATGTGGCTTGCTCCAAGAAATTCTGACTAGTTCTCAATTCTCAATTCTCTCCAACAGCTGCTCTGCCTCCATGAAGCT